>NC_045436.1:127854764-127920783 GCF_002776525.5 Piliocolobus tephrosceles
TTTTTTTTTTTTTTTTTTTTTTTTTTTTAATTCCAAGACTTCAAATATCACCTTCGGTGGCTGATGCCAAACTTCATGCTTCTATTCCTTCCCTCACTCCGGAACACAAGACCTGCATTTCTAAAAGTCTGTTAAACATTTCCCCATTGTTGTTTTCCAGTTTTCAAATACAGTTTATCTAAATAGGACTCATTTTATTTTCCAATCTGCCTTTTACCTCAAATATAATCATATTCTCTAATTTTCAGTATTATTTAATGATACTTTGTTTGACTCTATCCTGCAAGCTCTAAAATGTTGAACTTTTACTCTCTGCCTCTCTCTCCATTCTCTGTCAAGTAAGGTTCAAATTCTTTAAAATTCTGTCTTTCAAACTCTCACATTTCTCTGCCCCTTTCATGCTTATAAAAATCCTTCTTTCTTCTTGAGAGAGGGATTTGTGCATGTGTGTGATAGAATCCTTCACTAAATCCTGAGCACATGAAGGTCAGAGACGATGCCTTAGTGACATCGTGACTGTCACAGCATGTAGAACCATGTTTTATAACTAAGAATCTTTAATACAGTATATGTCTGTTTAATGAGTTTTTTAGCTATTTAATTTTGAAGGAATATGTGCATCTTATTTTACTCATTTTAAAAAAACACAACTGTTTACATATGACTTAAAGTATAGCGTTCCTGCCATTTGGTTAGTCAATACATGTTAAAGATCATAATGACTTTATTTATTCACAATCTACTTATTCTAAAAATACAAAAAGTGACATAGCATGTGCCTGTGAAAAAATAATATTAAATAAGTTTTTAAAGAAAAATGAGTCAAGATGTCATGTTGATTTGGACCATAAGCCAATGGTTTGAATCTCATTATAATTTTAATTTTGTTAGATAAATGCTATTATAGCCACAAATAGCTGTAATAGTTAATTCTAAACTGTAATTGAGGGCTCTGTAGTTTCAAATAGGAGTAAGTTATACAAAATTACCAACAAATAAAAAGTGGCAGTAGAGTCTATATAATAGACTATATACCTATATAATAGGTAGGCTCTAAAATACATTTTATAATATCTAAACAATTTTCACATATATAGATTTAACTTATTTCAAAGAGTTTTCACCCATATCATAAACATGAAAATATTTTTCTTCTTCAACTTATATTTATAGTATTTGAGTTTTAAAATACTTCTTTTGCCTTTCTTGGTAGGCATTTTGGCATTTTATTCATAATAATATTCCTTAAAATATTCGATATTCTTGATGATTTTCAAAGTTAGTTCTTAATGATTTTGGTTTTACATAACAAATAAAAGAATTAAAACCACCTTGTACAGGGAATACATTTTTATCTATAAATCACAAATGTAAAAATGAATATCTGAAGTGATATTAAATATTTTAGCCAAAGCCATACAATTAGTAAATGACAGAATTGGGGTTCAATCTGTATCTTTAGATTCCCAGTTCAATGCTCCTTCTATTCTTTATAAAAAAATTTTGGATGCTTATTTCTCACATATTTAATTTTGGAGAGATTTTTTATAAATTTATCACCTAGCATATGAATATTTTGCCAAAGCCAGAAAATTTTACTAAGTCCTTAGACTGATCAAGTCACTTCACTGCTTGGTCCATGATTGCCCTCAGATAAAGGCCAACCCCCTTAGTGTGGATTTGCGGGTCACTTCTCCAGCTTCCTCTCACAACAGTACTTTAAAAGTGGGAGCACTCTCAGACACAAAGTGTGTATTCAAAAAAAAAAAAAAAAAAAATTCTAAGGATATGTAGTAGATGTAAACATTTATAGATTACATGAGATATTTTTATATAGTCATGCAATGTGTAATAATCACCTCAAGGTAAGTGTTCATTTATCCTTCGTGTTACAAAGAATCAAATTTTCCTCTTTTAGTTATTTATAAATGTACAATTAAATTATTTATGACTACAGTTGCCCTGTTGTGCTAGCAAATACTAGGATTATTTATTTTTTTCAACTATGTTTTGTAACCATTAATCATCCCCATTTCACACCCACACTCCCACTATCCTTCCCACTCTCTGGTAGCCTTCCTCTCTGGATCTCTGTGAGTGCAATTGTTTTTGTTTATGGCTCCTACGAATAAGGGAGAACATGAAAAGTTTGTCTTTGTGTGATTGTGCCTTGCTTATCTTATTTAACACAATAATTTCCAGTTTAATCCATGTTGTTGCAAATGATAGGACGTCATAGTTTTTATGGTTAAATAGTACTCCACTGTGTATATGTACCACATTTTCTTTATCCAATAATCTGTTAATGGACAATGAGGTTGCTTCCATTTAGTTTTGTGAATCGTGCTGCAGTAAACAGAGGAGTTCAGATACCTGTTCAATTGTCTGATTATCTTTTTTTGAGGGTATATATGTAGGAGTGGGAATACTGGGTCATATGGAGCTGTATTTTTAGTTTTTTGAGGAACCTCTAAATTGTTCTCCACAGTGACTTTATTAACTTACCCTCCCTTGACAGTGTACAAGGGTTCCCCTCTCTTCACATCCTCCTCAGCATTTATTATCCCCTGCCTTCTGAATAAAAAACCACTTGATGGAGTAAGATGATATCTCATTGTAGTTTCGATTTGGAGTGGGATGATGCCTCACTGTAGATTTGATTTTCATTTCTCTAATAATCAATGATATTAAGCACCCTTTTATGCACCTGTTTGCCATTTGTATGTCTTCTTTTGAAGAATGTCTAATCAGTTCTTTTGCCCATTATTAGATCAAATTATTAGATTTTTTCCTATATAGAGTTGTTTGAGTACCTTATGTATTCTGGTTATTAATCCCTTGTCAGATGGGTAATTGGCAAATATTTTCTCCCACTCTGTATGTTGTCTCCTCACTTTGTTGATTATATCCTTCGCTATGCAGAAGCTTTTTAATTTGTTGTGATCCCATTTGTTTATCTTTGCTTTGGTTGCCTATGCTTGTGGGATATTACTAAAGAAATATTTTCCCACTCCAATATTCTGAAGAATATCCTCAAAGTCTTCTTGTAGTAGTTTCATAGTTTGATTGATTCTTCTAATCTAGGAACATGTAATATCTTTCTTTTTTCCTATTTAATTCCTTGTATCAATGTTTTATGGTTTTTATTGTAGTGATTTTTCACTTCTTTTTTTTTTTTAAGTTAATTCCTAGATATTTTATTTTACTTGTAGCTATTGTAAATGAAGTTACTTTCTTGAATTCTTTTTCAGATTGTTCCCTGTTGGAATATAGAAATGCTACTATTTTTTGTATGTTGATTTTGTATCCTGCAATACTACTATTTGTTTATCAGTTCTAACAGTTATTTTGTGTATTCTTTAGGTATTTTCAAATGAAGATAATATCATCTGCAAACAAGGATGATTTGATGTCTTCCGTTCTAATTTGGATGTCTTTTATTTCTTTCTTTTGTTTGATTCCTCTAGCTCATATATCCAGTACTAGGTTGAAAAACAATGGTAAAAGTGGGCATCTTTTGTTATTACCTTAGAAGAAAATCTTTCAGTTTTTTTCCTATTAGGTATGAAACTCTGTAGGTCAGTCATATGGGACTTCTTTTGTGTTGAGGTATACTTTTTCCATATCCAGTTTTTGGAGAGTTTTTATATATGAAGGAATGGTGCATTTTATCAAATGCTCTTTCAGCATCAATTACAATGATCAGTTGGCTTTTATCCTTCATTCTTTTGCTCTAATATATCACATAGACTGATTTGCATATAATGAACCATCCTTGCATCCCAGGAATAAATCTCACTTTGTGATGATTAAAGGTATTTCTAATGTAGAGCTGAATTCAGTTCTTTAGTATTTTGTGTAGGATTTTTTGCATCAATATTCGTCAGATTTTTTTGGTTTGTAATTTAATAATTTCTTTTCTTTCTTTCTTTCTTCCTTTCTTTCCTTCCTTCCTTCCTTCCTTCCTTCCTTCCTTCCTTCCTTCCTCCCTCCCTCCCTCCCTCCCTCCTTCCCTTCCTTCCTTCCTTATGACCAAACGCAAGGTCTATACTTGAGAATGATCTATGTACTGAAGAGAAGAATATGTATTGTGCAAGCGTTAGAGGAACTGTTGTGTAAATATGTATTAGATCCATTTGATCTATAGTGCAGACTGAGTCCAAAGTTTCTGTTTTGATTCTCCAATGGAAAGAACTGCCTAATGCTGAAAATGGGGTGTTGATGTTTCCAGCTATTTTTGTATTATAGCCTATCTCTCCTTTTAGCTCTAATAATATTTGTTTTTTATAATTGGGTACCCTAGTTTAAGCTCATATATATTTGCAATCATTATATTGTCTTGCTGAATTTACCCTTTTATCATTACATGATGACTTTCTTCGTCTCTTCTTATAGTTTTAATCTTGAAATCTATTTTGTCTGATATAAGTGTAGTGACTCCAGCTCTTTTTTTTTTTGTTTCCATTGGCATGGGATATCTTTTTCCATTCCTTTATTTTGTCTCTGTGTGTTTTTATATGAGAAGTATGTTTCTCGTAGGAAACAGACAATTGGGTCTTTGTTTTGTAATCCTTTCAGCTACAATGTCTTTTTATTGGAGAGTTTATTTATAACTAAGGACTTAACCTATTATTGTCTGACTGTTTTGTGGTCATCTCTTCCTTCATTTCTTCCTTCCTGTGTTCCTTTTAGTGAAGGTGATTTCCTTCGACAGTATACTTTAATTTCTTGCTTTTAATTTTTTGTGTATCTGTTTTATGTTTTTTGGTTTGAGGTTACCATGTGGCTTGCAAATACATTACAATCCATTATTTTAAGCTGACCACAACTTAGCACCGTATAAACAGAAAAACTAACAAGCAATATGAAAACTAATAAAAACTCTACAGTTTAACTTTGTCACCTTATTTTTTGATGTTTTGTCATTTTATTTATATCTTATTGTACCTTCTATGCCTTGAAAAAATTTTTAATTGGTTTTAGTTTTTCTACTTAAGATAAGAGTACTTTTTACTCACCACAATTAGAGTGCTATAACATTTTGTGTTTTTCTGTGTCACTGTGTTTTGTACCTTAGGATGATGTCTCACTGCTCATTATCATCGATTTCTTTCTTTTTGAAATACTCCCTTTAGCATTTTTTGTAGGACAGGCCTGGTGTTGATGAAATCCTTCAGCTTTTGATTTTCTGGGAAAGTATATCTCTTTTATGTTTGAACAATAGTCCCACTGGATATTCTATTTTTTTTTTTTTTTTTTCTTCCTTCATTGCTTTAAATATGCCTGACTCTTTTCCTGGACTGTAAGATGTTCACTGAAATGTCTGCTGCTAGATGTATTGAAGCTCAATTGTATGCTGCTTGTTTCTTTTCTCTTGCTACTTTCAGGAATCTTTGTTTAATTCTTGACCTGTGTAAGTTCAATTATTGAATGCCTTGAGATAGTTTTCTTTGTATTTAATCTGCTTAGTGTTTAATCTACAACCTTCTTGTGCATGGATATTCATACCTTTCTCTAGGTTTGAAAAGTTCTTTGTTATTATCTCTTTGAGTAGACGTTTCTTTCTTTCTTTCTTTGTCTTTTTTTTTTTTTCTTTTTTTTTTTTTTTTGAAACAGAGTCTTACTCTGTCACCCAGTGCAGTGGCAGCATCTTGGCTTACTGCAACCTCTGCCTCCCAGGCTCAAGTGATTCTCCTCCCTTAGTCCTTTAAGTAGCCGGGATTACAGGCATGCACCACCATTCCAGGCTAATTTTTTTTTTTTGTATTTTTAGTAGACATGGGGTTTTGCTATCTTGGCCAGGCTGATCTCAAACTCCTGGCCCCAAGTGATTGGCCGGCCTTGGCCTCCCAAAGTTCTGGGATTACAGATTACAATGCCTGGGCCCGTTGAGTATGCTTTCTACTCTTGTCTCTTTTTTCTACATCCTCTTTCAGGCCAATAACTTTGAGATTTGCCTATTTGGGGATATTTTCTAGATCCCGTAGGCATGCTTCATTCTTTATTATTCTTTCTTCTTTTGTCTTCTCTATGTATTTTAAAATAATCTGTCTTCAATCTCACTAATTCTTTCTTCTATTTTATCAATTCTACTATTAAAAAACTTTGATGAATTCTTCATTAAGTCAAGTGCATTTTTCAACTCTAGGATTTCTGTTTAATTCCTTTTTAACTATTTCAATCTCTTTATTAAATTTAAGCCATAGATTTCTGAATTCATTCTGTGGGTTATCTCGAATTTCTTCAAGTTTCCTCAAAAAAGCTAATTTGAATATTTTGTCTGAAATGTCACATATCTCTGTGTCTCCAGGATTGGACCCTCATGCCTCATTTAGTTCATTTGCTGATGTCATGTTTTCCTGGATGGTCTTAATGCTTGTGGATCTGGGCATTGAAGAGTTAGTTATTTATTGCTGTCTTTGTAGCCTGGGGTTGTTTGTACCTGTCCTTCTTGGGAAAGCTTTCCACGTATTCAAAAGGATTTAGGTGTTGTAATCTAATCTATATCTGCATTAGAAGACACCCTAAGGCTCTAAGCATAGTTACACTGTGGTTCTTGCAAACTCTTAGAGGTATCGCCTAGGTGGTCCTAGATAAGATCTTGAAGAATTCTCTGGATTATCAGGTAGAGACTCTTGATCTCTTCCCTTGCTTTCTCCCAAACAAATGGTGCCCATCTATTTGTTCTGAGCTCCCTGGACATGCGGATGGAGTGACACAAGCACCCCAGTGACCAACACCACTGGGACTGTGTTGAGTCAGACCTGAAGCCAGCACAGCACTGAATCTTGTCCAAGGCCCACTGTAACCACTCCCTGGCTACTATTTATATTCGCTCAAGGCCCTGGGACTCTAAAATCAACAGGTAGCAAAGTCAACTAGGCTTGTTTCTTTCCCTTCAGAGCAGTGAGTTCCCCCAGGCTCTGGGAGGGTCCAAAGGTCTGTCTAGAAGCCAGAAACTGGAGTTGTAAAACCTTGTAAGTCTACCTGGTTTTCTATTGTTCTCTGGTTGAATTGGTACATAAACCTTGAGAGTCAGTCCTTCCCACTCTTCCCTCCCCTATGCACAGGCAGAAGAGGAACCTCACCCCATGGCCAGGATCACTACAGTCTCACAGGGAGTACTGCCAGGTTACCTTTTACGTTCCCTTAAAGTCCATAAGCTCTAAGTCAGTCTAAGACACACAACTTTCAATGTAATGGGCTCCTTTTTGGCCCAGCAAAGGTTCACAGATGTCATCCCAGACCCAAGGCCTGTAATCAGGGACCCCAAGATTCTGCTTGGTGCTATTGTCTACTGTAGCCTAGGTCGTACTTTAGTTACAAAAAAAAAAAAAATAAAAATAAAAAATAAAAAACACCTCTATAATTTTCTCTCCGCTTTTCTCAAGCAGAAGGAGGTTCTCCTTGTAGCCACTGCTGCTGGAAATTTGGTGAGTCTCACTCAAACCGAGAAAGTCTCAGAGTCTCAGTCAAGATCCACAGCATACCACCTAATTATTGTCTCACGTGTCCATGTGAAGAGACCACCAAACAGGCTTTGTGTGTGTAACATGGCTGTTTATTTCACCTGGGTGCATGCAGGCTGAGTCCGAAAACAGAGTCAGCAAAAGGTGGTGGATTTTCATTAGTTCTTACAGATTTTGGGATAGGCGGTGGAGTTAAGAGCAATGTTTTGGGGGCAGGGGGTGGATCTCACAAAGTACATTCTCAAGGGTGGGGTGAATTATAAAGAATCTTCTTAAGGGTGAGGGAGATTACAAACTACATTGATCAGTTAGGGTGGAGAAGAAACAAATCACAATGGTGGAATGTCATCAGTTAAGGCTATTTTCACTTCTGTGGATCTTCAGTTGCTTCAGGCCATCTGGATGTATGTGTGCAGGTCACTGGGGATAAGATGGCGTGGCTTAGGCTTAGAAGCTTGACAATTATCACTGTTGGTTATTTAAGGCCTAAGTGCTCTTTAGTCTGCAGGTGATGGATCCTTCCATAACTATGCCTTCACTGAAGGCAGCAGGTTTCCCCCTGGTCTAGAAATGTCATCTGGGTGACGTGGCCTGGTAGAGGGGCCACATGACTGCAACTGGTGTCGAATTCTACTGCAGCTGAGCTGGTGTCTAAGATGATACACAAAGATCCTCTGAGTCTTCCCTCTATTCATCTCAAGTGTAATGAAGGGGTGTCTTTTGGAGCCATGAGGTGTGTTGTTCGGCATGGGGAGAGAGGTGGTGCAAGCACTCCCTTAGCTGCCCCAGCTGGTGTTTCAGTAAGTTGTGTGCCTCTCATGTCCACTGGCTTAGAGCCCAGCCCAGCAATAGAACTTGCAGTCCTTATGGCCTAGACTGCCTTTCAAGTTTATTTAGGGCTCCCACATACATCAACTCATGGTGGCAAGGTGTGCTGAAACTCAAGTTCTGATTTCTGGGTTGGGCAATTCTCCTCTGGCTTATGCTGGTCTGAATGCTCCCTACATGGGTGGACATTTGCTGAGTGAGGCTGGTTTTGCTTTCCAGTGTGAAAAGGCAGCACTGAATTCAATGCAAAGTCTGACGATTGCTATGCTCTCCCTCTCCCAAGTTGACAGATTTCTCCACACCACATGACCACTGCAGGGGAATAGGGGAGGAGTGGCATTAGCAATTTAAGACTGTCTTTCCTGAAAAAATGTGTTTAACTTCCTAGGAATGCTCTTTGGGATAGCATCCTTCTTCTGTTCTCATTCTAAACTGAGAATTGTTAAATTATATTTGTACAAAAACCTGATTGGGTGGGTATTCAAAAATGTGTATTTATTTCTTTATTTGCAGAATGTAGAACATGCTCAAGACAGAGAAGGTGTTAAATAAACCTGGTTGCATTAACTGAAAATAAATAAATAAATAAATAAAGACTGTCTTTCCTACCCTCTTCAGTGCCTTTTTCAGTGATATGAAGTTAAAACCAGGTACTTTAAGTGCCCATCTGATTTTTTTTTTTTTTTAATTAAGGGTTTTTTTTGTTTTAGTTGTTGAATTTGATGTTTCCGTGGGGGACATGATTGGGTGTGGCATTCTATTCTACCATCTTCTCCATCCCTCTTCTCATTTATTTGACCAACATACTTTTCCTTCATCCAGAATTTTCCATATAGTGCTTTCTTTGTCTAAAACAGGAACTTTGTTTCTACTCATTCTCATGGTTGTACCCTGTAAGTCTCATATATATGCATAATTTATTTTTGGCATTCTTCCTTGACCACCATCTCTCCTTGCTACCTTAAGTCCTGGTTTGATACTTCTTCGATGGACTCTCATAAGACTCCATGCGACTGTACTTCCTTATGTCATTTCACTCATTGTTTAATTTCCCATTCACATTACTGAGTCTTCTTCTAGACCTTGTTTAGTTGCATCCTTAGTGTTTGAAAATACCTAAAGTAGATGTTGAATTAATGTTCTTTGATGGAAGAAATTACAGCTTATTTTTTAAAAGACAGAATCTCTCTCTGTCACCCAGGCTGAAGTGCAGTGGTTCAACATAGCTCACTGCAACTTTGAACTTCTGGACTCAAAAGAGCCTCTCACCTTAAGCTTCTGAGTATCTGGGATTACAGGTGTGCACCACCATGACTGACTACTACTTTATTTCCTTTCCTTATTTGTTTCTTAAGAGAGATTGGGTCTAGCTATGTTGCCCAGGCTAGTCTTGATTGCCTAACCTCAAGAAATCCTCCAGCCTCAGCTCTTGAACAAGTGGAAGTACAGGTGAATTACAGGTTTCTTTAATCAGTCCTAATTTCACTGCTTTAAAACTCATTCAATCATTGGTGAGGTTGATGAACTTATATAATGTTGTATTATTCTCATATTTATGATTTGACAGTTTTAGGCATGGATGATTGGTGAGCCAGAAATCTGTGATGCAAGTTAAATATTAGGATCACATTTTGAAACTAATACAGCAGAACCTTGATATTCATGGGTTTAATATTGGCAACTTCTATCAAATTTTCAGATCAACTAGAAGGCTAATAAAATATAGTAACATAAACAATGGTTGAGAAATGAATTGGAAGCAAATTCAGTCTTAGGTTTATTTGAAGAAAGGTATCACTTAACTATTGAGCCTACTTGACCTCCTAGCTTCTGTCTCTCAGTATGGCTTTATTTTTCTAAAATGCAGTAATATCTTTTCTCTTTTGAAAAAATGGTTGTGAAGAAAAGTTTAGCTCTCAGTATTGATAATTATTGAAGCAAAATTTAAGAGGTCTTGTCTTAGGTTAAAGGGGGAAAGTCAGAAGATACACTGATTTCTAGAAAAGCTTGTTAAGAGAAGAAAAAAAAAGAAAGGAAAAGAAAGAAACAAAGGAAGAATGAAAGAGAGAAAATAAGAAAGCAAGAAAGAAAGAAAAAAAGAAAGGAAAAATAAAGAAAGAAAAGAGAAAGTAAAGAAGAAAGAAAGAAAGAGGAAAAAGAAAGAAAAGAGAAGGGAGGAAAATCAAAAAAGGAGGGAAGGAGGGAAAGAAGAAAAAAAGAAAAGAGAGAATCAAGCAAGCAAGCAAACAGGTAAGAAAGACAGTAAAAGGAAAAGAGGGAAGGAAAAGAAGGAAGGATAGAAAGAAAAAGAAAAAGAAAAAAGAAAAAAAGACAGAGAATGGTAATATTTGCAAAATTGATATTCACGAAGATATCCAGATGTATCAACAAGAAAATATCCAAAATTTATTTTATCATAGCAACATTCGTATTGGTTTTGCCACAGAACAATAAATGCTATAAAGAATGAACATACAATATATTGAATTCTGGTCATTTGCATGAGAATTTTTTTTTCTACTTTAAATCACTTTTGGATGGTCTGTAAAGCATTGTCAGATAAGCAGTTTTAAGTGATACATTAACTTATTTGAGACTTTTTGTATTACAATGTTTTCCAACTTCTTCATCTACTTGAATAAAATTTTATGATATTTCATTTTTCCAATAATATATACTTCTTCTTCACTTTGATTTTAAAAAGTCCAATTGCACTCAGGTTTTGAGTTTCTTTCTCTTACCTGAAAAGGCTTTCACAATTACATAAAAACTATAGCCTCTCTAATGAAATCCCAAATTCTGAAGTAAAATTATATTGATTTAAATCAACAAGACTTTGAAGCAATTTTTTTGACTCTACATTGGTTTACTTAGTTCTCTCTTTTATGGTGACTATTTATCCTTTAGTATGAGATTATGTCCTGAATTTCTCTACACCAAGAGCATGGCATGAAACAATATTCACATATATCTTTAATGGGAAGATTCTGTCACTACTTGTGGAGATCTATACTCTGAATGCAGAAGAAAAAGGAAGAAAATAACATTTCTAGAGAGATATTTTTAAGATCAAGTCATTGTAATAATAAATTATTATAAATTACCACTAAATGGATATTAAGTTACAAAGCAACAATTTCAGCCAAATTCTAAAAAGGTAGTTTATTTTCCTAAATATATAATGTCTACATATTATGTGCTGAAAGTATTTGCAAGAATTGAATAACTTTGCATTTGAAAATCGTACCACATAAATTATGTGGATTATATACCAGTTGCATAATAAAAAAAAAATAAATTTAAATCAGAAAATAATTTAAGGGATTATGAATGAAATATATTCACCCATAATAAACACATTTTTATTGGGATCATGGTTGATGTGTTTACATTATTTTGTGCATTTTTTCTACTAGAAAAACAGCCCTATAACTATAAATGGCACCCTATGGTCCTGTCGCACTATAGCTCAACACAATAAATTTTTATTATAGTTATTGGATAAAATACACCTCTATACATTTGTTTTTCATATCTAAGAGCTATTGTTTATATTTTATAAATTACTTACATGCTTCTGAAATAATAGATTGGAATAGATTAATTAAACATTGAATTATTTAAAAGTTTGTTACTTAGATATTGTCAATGAAAAAAGTTACAAATTGTCACAAGATGATTATGGGTTGGAAATGGCAAGACAGATTTAATAAGGTGAAAACTTGCCCAGTTTGAAAGATAGAATCCGTAAATAAAATGTGTATACCCAGAGGTTCTATAAAACAAAAAGTTACTGAAGCATCTCAATCGATTTAGAGGTTTGCTTTGCCAAGGATGTGGATGCTCTGGGAAAAAAGAAACAGAAGTCACAGTAGGATCTGTGACCTGTGTTTTTTCCAAAGAGGGTTGTGAGGACTTCTATATTTAAACAGGAATTAGCAAGCAGGAGGGGATGGAGGAAAAGAACAAAAAGTGGGGAGGGTAGGAAATGAAACAAATTGTCACATTATTTGAGGCTCTGGTTAGGACTCAGTGGAACTACATTTTACATGTAAAAAGAAAGGAGTGGGTGGCGGGGAGAGAGTCAATTATGCATTTGTCTCCCAATTAGTAGATCTACATGTTATATAAGATAAAGAAAGGATGTAAAATTACTATCTGTTTGAGAACAAAAGGAACACGGTGTTTACATGACTGAGTTCTCAGGTTTAACTCTCCCTTTGGCATAGTGAGTTTGGGGTCCTTAGATTTTAGTTTCCTTTCACAGGCCCAATAGTCTTCAAACACCAAATAAGAGTCAGCAGGCTGACAATTCAATGGGAGTAAGAAGCAAGAGACTCCCAAAGAATATTAGTAAAAAACAGTGCTGATGAGTTCTAATACAGTGATAGAAATAATTTCCTTCCTGACCTGTTGTATCATTTTATAATTTTTTTTTTTTTTTTGAGAAGGAGTTTTACTCTTGTTGCCCAGGTTGGAGTGGAATGGCACAAACTCGACTCACTGCAACCTCTGCCTTCTGGGTCCAAGCAATTCTCCTGCCTCAGGTTCCTGAGTAGCTGGGATTACAGGCACGTGCCATCATGCAGGGCTGATTTTTCGTATTTAGTAGAGATGGGATTTCACCATGTTGGTCAGGCTGGTCTCAAAACCCTGACCTCAGGTGTTCCACCTGCTTCAGCCTCGTTTTATCATTTTTAACAAGAGAGTGATGTAACCATTAAGATACCAAAGCACAAAGGCAAAATCTGTGTCAGATTTTGGCATGTTTCCAAGTAATAAGAAGATCTTCACAGGTACCAACAGAATTCTGATACGCAAATCACCAGGAGACCTCTTTTCATGCCTTTTTCAGTTTAAAAACCACTCCCTAATTAAGCAAACACTCTTGACTTCAGGAGCACCACTTTAAACAACAAAAAAAAAACTATTTGGCTTCCCCGATTTTTCTACTTTTGACTCTAATTATACTGATAATTCCTATGCACTTTCCACATTTTCTTATATTTATTCAACATTTGTTTTTTTAAGCTTTCATTGTGTGTCAGAAATTGGTCAAGTCACAAATATAATTAAAACACATAAATTCCTTATTGTCATGCACTTGATATTCTAGTGGAAGGAAACTGAGAATTAACAAATAAATGAATTCATACTAAGTGAAATAATGGATTGACTTATGTCTACTCCACACTAAAGATATCTCCAAGCTGTAACCCCGGGTACCTGTAACCCCGGGTACCTGTAAATGTGACCTTATTTTGAGGAAGGGTTCTTTGTAGATGTAACTAAGTTTAAAATTTCCACATGACATCATGTTGGATTTTTTTGGGTAGGGGGAGGGGATGCAAAATTCAATATCAGTTGTTTTTTCAAGACGATGGGAAAACAGAATCACAGAAAGAAAGCAGCCACATGAAGATGAAAGCAGAAATAAGAGTTATAAAGACCCAATGTCAAGGGTCGACAATAGCCCCTAGAAGCTAGGACACAGGCGGACAATAAGTTGTCCCTCATAATCTTCAGAAGGGACCAACTCTGCCGACACCTTGATTTTGGATTTCTGGCCTCTGGAAGTGTGAAAGGTTAATTTTCTGTTGTTTCAAGACACCAAGTTTGTGTTAATTTGTTGCGGCAGCCCTAGAAAACTGATACAATCAAGATGCTGAAAAGTACTGTTACAGTCAGTAGCTAGTTAGGCATGAGCAGAACAGGAGAGGAACCCCCCTCCCCCGACCCTACCAGAAACAGGTTACCATCAGGTAACCTGTATTTTTTTTTTTTTAATTTAAAATGTCTTTATTCATTTATATGGTATATATCACTCTCCACAAAAAAAAAAAAAAAAAGACACTTGTCTTTCAGTCTGTCAAGCTTAGCTAAAAAAATCATGTATCTCTTTTCTATATCACATATTGACATGATATAGGATGGAAGATATAAATATTAATTCAATAGACATTATTAAATGATTTTACTTATGTAGAATCTTGGATAAATGGTTAAAATTATAGATTGACATTAAGTGTGGGAACAGGAATATTCTGTGTATACCAATGGGTTTAACAGAAGATGTGTTTGCACTGATTTCTGATCATCAACTTGCTTTCTGTGAATCTTTAAATACCCAATTCCAAATCTTCCAGCTCCTGGAGAAGGACTGTTTCTTTCTGAATTTTCTCCAACTGATTTTTTTCTAGCTGTTTTCCAGTTGCTGCTTGTTCTTTCAGTTATTCAATTGCTTTTAGTTTCTTCTTCAAAATTTGAGACAGAGTCTCGCTTTGTCGTCCAGGCTGGAGCGCAGTGGTGCAATCTCGGCTCACTGCAAGCTCCGCCTTCCTGGTTCACGCCATTCTCCTGCCTCAACCTCCGGAGTAGCTGGGACCACAGGCGCCCGCCACCACGCCCGGCTAATTTTTTATATTTTTAGTAGAAACGGAGTTTCACCATGTTAGCCAGGAAAGTCTCGACCTCCTGACCTCGTGATCTGCCCGCCTCAGCCTCCCAAAGTGCTGGGATTACAGGCATGAGCCACCACGTCCGGCCAATAAAGCTTTTTAATGAACTTTGACTCCTGTTCTAAAACTAGCCTCAGTCTCTTCTTCTATCTTCTTCCCCTCAGGTGAATTCTTTCTTCTGAGGAGGCAAGAATTGAGGTTGCTGCAGACCTGTATGGATGTGTACTCATTGCTGGTAACAGCGCTATTGAATAAAATAGAGAAGCAATTTAGGGATTGCAAAGGTACAGTATAGAAAAAAAATTGCAAATTTAAATATGTGAACGTATAACATTTGGCTAAATAGCTAAAGAAGGTAAATAATTAAGTCATGTAGAAATTAAGGCAAAGACATTTTGAAACGCAAAAAACAAGGGATCAGAGCATTGCTATGCTTTACAGGAACAATAAGAAAGGGCAGATGAACCAGTAGGAGTGAGGACAGACAGAGTGAGACAAGATCAGTAGCATCACCGGAGGCTGCTTCATGGAGTATCTTGTAGGTAATGTTATTCACAATGAGATGTAGATTGTTTCTTAGAGGGTCATGCATAGAAAAGTTGTGTGTCATGATTTTGGTGCTGTGTTGAGAATACTTTTACTTGAAAGGGGGTAAATATAGTAGTAGGAAAAAATAGTAAAAAGGCTATTACAAGAATATAAAAGAGAATAATGGGTCTGGGTGATAGGACCAAGATAGTATTAGCGGAGGTGGTGAGACGGGTTCAATTTTGAGACATTTTAAAAAGTGGAAACAACAAGATTTTCTAACAGATTGGCTGTGGAATGTGAAGAAAGAAAAGTGTAAAAATAAGTTCATGTTTGTCATCACGTTAACTGGAGAAATTGAGTGATTTTATGGAGAAATTGAGAAATGGTGAGAAATGGAGTTATTTTATGAGGGGGTTAGAAATCAGGACAAAATTGTTTGGAGAGAATTGGTAATTTGTGTCAGACAAAATAAAAATAAATTAGGCAGCACTTCATTCTCTCTCATTCCTTCAACCTCACTTCGATGATTACATGTCCATGTCCAGGTTTGAACTCTCTCTGCTAGGTGATGTTCCAAAAGAAACTCTTACGTCCCAAAAGAGTATCATGAATTTCATTCTCTACCATCCATATATGTTACTCATCCTTCTTTTCTTCCTTTGATTAATAACATTGTTATTTATCCAGTTACTCAGACTATAAATTGTAGCACTATCTGTGATAGTTACTTTTATATGTCAAACAGACCAGATTGTGTGATGCCCAGATATTAGGTGAAACATTATTTCTGGATGTGTCTCTGAGGGTAGTCTGAGTAAAGCAGATTAGCATCATCCAATCTCTTAGGGCCTGAATAGAACAAAAATGTGAAGGGAGGATTAACTGTTTCTCTGCCTGACTGAGTTAGGACATCAGTCTTCACCTGTCCTTGACTTGGGACTTATTTCATTGACACCCTTGGCCCTCAGGCCTTAGACTAGAATTTACACTGTTGTGTCTCTGATTCTCAGGCCATTGAACTTGGACTAAAACTTGCTCCATCAGTTGTCTGAGTTCTCAGGCCTTCAAACTCAAAGTGGAGCCACACTGCTGGCTTTCTGGGGTCTACAGCTTGCAGATGGCACATCGTGTGACTTCTCAGCCTCCATAAGTGCATGAACAAATTGCATATAATAAATGTCTTTTAGAAATGTCAAAATACATTGTATTTCAAAACACAAAGAAGGGGACAAATAACATTTTAAGTAACTTCTCTGTTGGCAAACTTTGAGCCTCATTTGAAAATAAGAAAAAAAAAAAAAAAAAAGAAAGTGTCAGTGAAAATGGAAGAGTGAGGAAATGCATGCAAATGCCTCCCCCTCTAAAAAGCAATGAAAAAATAGCAAAAACGCCTAGAATTAACTGTTTTGGAATTCTGCAACTGAAAGCTTGCAGCAATCTGGAACATGCTCATTCAAGAAAAATGGCTTAAACTCTGTGAGAACAGTAAGACCTGTGGCATTTTAACTTACCTTAGTTTCTTCCTCAGCTCAGCAGTAGACTTTAAAATAACAGAAAACATTTCTGGAAGCAGTTGTGGGGGGAGTAAAATAGACCTTATTTTTGAATAATTGTCCTTCTCTTATCTATCTGTTGACTTCCAGAAAAATCTACTCTAAAGCCCTGTCTTTATTTTGCCTGATTTATTTATCTTTATTTGTCTTTATTTGTCATGTGCTAAACTCATTATCCGAGAAGTGGAGAATGGCATTTGTTGAAAATATGTACAGGCAAGCAGACGTTTTAGTTACTGAGGCAATGAATAGCAATTGGGGCAAACAATATACTATTACAGGAGTCATTAAAAAACTATTTTAGGCAGATAGAGAGGAGGAGGGGTCCTTGGTAGGGCTTTTTTTTTTTTTTTCTTTTTTTTTTTTTTCTTTCTTTTAAAGCAACTCCAGAAACTTTTCTTGTTTAGCAGAAAAATGACTTGAAGGGCCAGGCCAGCAAGCTTTGATATACAAATGCCAGCCGTTAGAAACTGGATTCATCCAATATGGCAATTCCTACCTTCTTGTCACCACATGTGCCTAGCATCATGGCTTCCCCTAGATGTTCCCAAGTATGTAGAACGTCTAGTGCCCTGCATTTGCATATTAAAAGGCTAGGGTAGGGAGGCAGTTTTTCCTCAGGCTATGTGAATGACATACCTGGTCAAACCAATCCCCTGGGCCCTATGCAAATCAGACAACGCTTCCTCCAGCCTCCTAATATAACCAACTGTTTTCCTCCACACTCAGGGTTCCCACTCTCTACTTGGAGCTCTCCTCCCTCTTTCTCTGTACAGGGAAGCCTCTTTCTTCTTTCTTGCCTATTATACTCTCTCTGCCCCTTAAAACCACTCCAGGTGTGTCCATGTCATTTCATTTAAACTGGCGTGAAACAAAGAACCCTAGTGTTCCTCCAGTCATCAGAGCCATATCAATACTAACTAAAAAGCTTGGGAGAAAAGGTGAAGAATGAGATGCTTTGGGGAATAAGGAATTTGAAAACCTTTCACATACTCCTTGAATCTAGAGGGTTGTATGTGTGCCCAAGACTATGTGCATGATCAGGAAATACATGAAAAGACACTAAACTCAACCACCTTTGGCCAATCTTGAGGCTGTCTGCAAGCAGAAAGATGATTAATTTAGGGTATTAAGCTTCTTGCTTGTATAGTGAAGGTGTGCACCAACATATACAGAATCCTCTGGAAAAACAGAATTTTTTTGGTTTCAGGTACTAAGAAAATGTCTGTCTAATCATTAGGCGATCATTAAGCTAATGGAAACTACTGCAGTGACTCTACATGACAGAGTAAAGAGTTTACAAAATTTGTTCAGAAAAGATATTAAACAAAGAATTACAGTAAGTGCATCAACAACAAATCCTGGGAAAGAATTTCATTTCTAAATTTGGCACATAATAATAATCAAAATGACCAGTTTTCAACAAAAATATTATTGGGCATGCAAAGAAACAAGAATGTGTGACTCATACATAGGAATAAAGCAATCAATAGAAATTTTATCTGAGGTGGCCCAGATGTTAGACTTACTAGATAAGAATTTTAAATAATTAATTTTAAATATATTTAAAGAGCTAAAGAAAGCCATGGCTAAAAAAATCTGTGTGTATGTATGTAAAGCATAAACCTTAAAATATGACACTTATTACACTTAAATTTTTGTGTGCATGCATGTATATGCATGTGTATACACACACACACACACACATGTACATACTATGCCCAAAGTAGTTATTTAGCATTTCATTTTAGTTTAACTCTACTGGTGCTTCTAATCCAAGATAATATATTCCAATCCCTTTTCTACCTAAGTGGGAAAATGTTTGCAAGACCATAAGATCATGATGTAGCCATTAATAAGTACCAGGTTTCTAGAGTCCTCGATAAAATATGTTTTCAATAACATCACAATGTTTCTTGTGACTTGCATATTCTCTCTCCAATCTTGGCTGCTGTGGTGTAATATTTTTTTATTCCTCCATTTGTTTTAACTGATGCTTCTCTCATGATACCATAGTACAGCAGAATTTCAGTGCTGACAACCTACAGACTATCTGGTTCAGCTTCCTTTTACCTTCTATAATTTCACTGAAATCATTCATGTTATCTGATCAGATTCTCAAGGTAAAATTCCTTTCCATTGTCGTTTTATAACACAAATCTAAATCCCAATAGCTTTTTATCCATTGCATATTCTGATTTACTAATTTATAAGTTATATTTTTTTGAAAACTGCCTACTCTGTCAACATACTAAGTGTCAATCTACATTGTAACAGTTCTGTAAGTCTAGAATGTACATGCTGTCATTCATAGGTCACACATATGTACTTAGTGGGAGAATCAATCCACAGGAATAGGGACCCCAAAATCATTTTGAAAAAAAATACGTGGATACAGTATTTAAAGTTACTAAATTTAGAATTTCATTTGGAATAGTTTGAGAAGTAGGCTTTGTAAATGTTTCATACGTATTAGTTATTCTCTTCTTTCTCCATTTGTCAACAAGAATAATACACAGAAGCAACAAAGTCATCTCCATCACCTAAATGTAATTAAGGATTATAACTGCTATTCAAGATTAAATACTTTAAAACAAAAGTCTGTGTTCGAAAAATTAGACTTTGATGTTTTAACAGAGAAATTTTTCTTTCTGTGTTACATTCTTTTTTGTTTTAATTTCACTTGACATTTTAAAGGAAGGATGTACATTCATTCATGAAGGAATTATTTTTCCCCATATTGGATGTACTGTTTTTCTTTTCTGATTAACAAAATGCTCTTTTAAATTACTACTATCATATAGTTAACTAAATTGGGGTAAAACTTCCTTATAGGTATTCAGGGTGATAGATCAACATTTTCTGTTTATTCTTTGAGTCATAAACATTTACAATGTGATACACCAATACCACACTGTTGATATCTTTACGTTTTTTTTTTTTTTTCCATAACTATGCTTTCATAGTAATTGTAGATTCCATGTACCATCTAATCTCAAGGGAAAAGTTTATAGATAATGTTTAATTAAAATTCACTAGATAACTTAATACTATTAATTATAAAAGTTGTATATATTAGATATTATTTTTAGTGATGTATAAGTATTTTCATGACATATATAATAACTAAAATCTCTATTAATCAAGTCTAAATCTCTGAAATTATTTTTCCTTTGTGTTTAATATTGTTTTATTTATAACCTCGAGATTTTTAAAGAAGCTACGGAAACACAAAACAATAGTTAGATAATATTTTCTTAATTAGTAGCTAATTTTTAAAATAATGACCAATAATATATGTTTCAAGCAGTAAAAATGGCATTACATTATTATGCTATTAAGACTGCCCTGTGTTTACAGATAGCATCATTTTAGGCAATTAATGAGGGAAAATTTTATTTCTTTGTAAGTTGAAACTTCAAAAGTACTAAACGGGGTAAAAACTGAGCATTCTATATAGAAAATAATAGAAGAAAATTATAAGAATGGAATGCTGCAATTTTAACAAGGAAGGACCCATGTTTTATATCTTGGACTAAAGAGGCCATGGATATTAGTGCACCAAGGCTGAGACCAGTTGTTATCACTAACCCAGGTCTTCTCCTGTATCTCAATCTTATACAAGAAGACAAGTTGATCATCCATACCTGATCCCAATATGCCACTCCTTGAAAAATCAGTTTCTAAACCTTGAGCTATTCTCATTTTCCAGCAAGGTTCCCATCTCTTTCACATTTTCACCCAGATGGACTTTATGGAGCAGGATTCAGTCTCAATCAGTAGCTTTGTTCTAAATGTATCGATTGCCTACAAATATATTTCTCTATGACTTAGTTAAAATGGCTAAGAGATTCCTTGCCAAACAAGATCAATGAAGAAACAGTCCCAATATGCAATAAAAATAACAACAAAACAACAATAAATTAACAAAACCGAAAAGATGATAAGGCAAACCTGGCTTTTTCACTTACAGCAATATGACTTTAGACAGGTTATTTAATCTAAGTCTCCCTTTTCTTTTTTTCTTTTTAATGGATAGGGGTTATTTATACATTTCTTGAAGGTTTGCTGTGATGATTAAATTAGTCAATACCATGCACAGTGGATGTTTTCTTAATATGCTCATGTGTTAAAATATTTATAAAAACCAACAACATGGGGAAAATGTAAGGCACTCATGTATTTCTATGTTTGTTTTATTCTGTAAAGGAATTTCTAACTTGTATTTTCCTCATGGTATGTGGTCCAGTATGTACTGCTGAGTAGGAAGGAAATATTTTATGGCTACGTTAACATCATATGGCCAGTAAGGGTTATTTTGTGTTCACTCTGGAGTCATGATTTATTACATTGGCTTTTTATTGGTTTGAAGGAGTCAATATTAATATTCCCTATGCATTAATATGGTCAGGGTTATTGTTGGGAAACTGCTATGAAGTTCTCAGTGAATAATATTCTATAAACATAATTTGATGATGTTTTAATAGCAAAGGGTTGGTAATAATTGTGCTTTCCAATGTTCTGAGTAGAAAAGATCTTAATGTCTGGTGCTCTTGAGGTCTTTACTCTGCAAGATTACTCTTGCTAAACACCTGGCACCGAGTGTCCACCAGGAAGTTAACTTTGTGCTTTCTATTTGTGCGTGCGTGTATTTTTCAAGCATTGAATCACCTTGTCTTATTTCTATTTGATGTGGTAATGACACTATTTAATTACATGCTTATCAAGAATTAAATATGACAGCAACCGCAATAGACACAGCAGTGGTAGTAGATAATTTCCTGCAACATTTTTCACCAGTCATTAAAACAGAATATATCCAAAAATAGAATTAAAGAAAATCTATTGTTCTTTGATAAACAACTTCTATGACTTCAAGTAGCAAAGAAAGCTGTTGACTCTAATAATTTTTAAAATATGATGCTCTATTATTTAAACTTCTATAAGTTTTGTATCCACTTCCTCCATGTCCTTAACTTTATATTTCCCTTCTAGCACAATAGCCACATTTTATGAATCCAAGATGGTAGTAAACCCGCTTTTAATCATTACCGTTATATTATATATATACCGCATGACATAAATTTGAGAATCTATGAAAAGAGGGAAAAAATAAGTTAGTCTTTAATGGACCCATATTAATTATTAAAGCATTCTTCTAACAAATATGAGATCCTTAAAGACAGGCTGAGAAAATGTCCATGTATCTAGGAAATTAAGTAGGGTTTCTTGGACAAAAGGATATTGTCATTTCTCCCTGCCCCTGTTTAAACAATATAGAAAAGTATTTGTTGATCTGTAAGCCAATGAGTAATTTTTAATTTGCAATGGATTTATTACAATATACACAGAAAATTGTAAAAATTAACTACATTACTATATTTCTTGGTTCTGAAAAATATTATTTTATTTCTCTTTGACTATCCGTCAACTTGTGCTTGTGTTTTCTTGTAATCTGATGCATATTGATAGGAATTGAAAACTTGCATTGTCCAAAGTAAAACAAAATAATACAATTCTAAAATAAATTACTTTCATTGAATCAAAGGAAAAATTAGGAAATTGTGCTAGATATAATAAACAATTTTTAGTTTACTATGATAAATGCCCATGATGCATTTATAAAGAGAACAAGAATTCACTTTTATTCATGTTGAATTTAAGGTTCTAGAATAAAAATTTAAAATGTCTGATAAACTATTAATGTAAAATCTTCTTAAAACCTAGCCACTGAAGTAACAAACTACCTACAAAATTTGACACTTAATAGTACTCTGAGACTCTAAGGGAAAATTCTAGCCTTTTAAATTTGTATTTCTATGTTTATATAGAAATACATTTTCTTTGTGCATATATTTTTATACAAATTATTATAACACTTTACATTTCAATATCTTTAATTATTTCATCATACATTACCCAGTTAATTACTCCGAAAAACCAAGTAAAGTGAATAGAACAATTTTTATAGATGAAGAAGCTAATACTCAGAGAACTTGTAATTTTTGCCATTTTATTTATTTTTATATTTCTATAAAAAGGGACTTACAAAATGACACATGAAATATTCTTGACTCACCACTAGTACAACAAATAAAGCATCACACTTCTACTCTTCCCAACCCCCACACTCCTGCCTCCTCTACAGAGGCAACTACTATCCTGAATGTAGTTTTTTTAAATGTATACATACTACTTACATATGTAACTTAAAACAAAATATACCATTATTTGTACGTAATTTATCATCATATAAATAATATCAAATTTCATGTCATTTTTTAACTTGCTTCTTTTCCTCAGTATTCTGTTATTGACATTTATCTATATTCATACATAGTTATGTAACTATTCATTGTGATATTTGTTATATGGTGTTAAAATTATGAATATATAGCAATATATTAAACCTTCCTCTTCCTGATGAACCTTAGGTTTCTTTCTTTCTTTTTTTTTTTTTTTTTTTTTTAGCTATCGTAAACAATGCATATATATAAAATTCTGTGGCTCAGAAAACAATACCCAAAATGATGGCCTCAGAAGCAACCTCAGAGACGAAAGTTTTATCTCTGACTTTCTTCTACCCTCCTGTCTTTCATTCCCATTCTCCCCCAAAGCTAGCCAGAGCATTAGGGTCCTTCCCCCAATGCAGGTCATAGAAACCAGAACACCCCTTGTCTTGAAAGCTAGCCATAAAGCCTAAAAATATTCTGTGTGATAACTGGCCATAAATAAATTATCTGACTTTCCCTTCTTTGAGTGTGGGTCATATTACCACCATTCCAGTGATGGTCATGCCCATACCCGGAGGAAGGAATGCATATTCAGAAAGGCCAAGAAGGATCTAGACAGAGAGGGCTTGCTGGGTTTCCACACTTGATTAGCATTCGATTGTACTCTTTCTGGTAAATTATGTTTCAACACAAGTTGTCCATACTTTGTTAAAACTAAGCATAAAAATGGACAATTTCCCCTGTATCTTTAAGTCTTCATTCTGAAGATTCCAGTATATACATGTTAAATAAATTTGTAAGCCTTTTCTCCAATTAACGTGCCTTTTGCCGGTTAATTTTTTAGTACAACTTCAGGAGGTCAAGGGTCTTAGCCCCTACAATGGATTGCATACTGGTGTGAGAGTTCCTTTAACAATGGGTTTGTTTGATGGTAGGCATATGCATCTTTTGCTATATTAAACATAAAACTCTACCTCAAAGGAGTTTCCTGAATTATACACCCACAAACAATGTATAAGGAATCTCTGACAATTCCATGTTGAACCTGTTTACACTCAGAAGCTTAGCAAATGGTGAATATTTGAATAGGACTCCAGTACATTTTTCACCATACTTCATCAATATAGTTAAGATTCATATAAAAATTAACATAACGCTACATATTCAAACAATAGCTTTTAAACATGTTTGTCTCTTTAGAAGTTTTATGTTAATAATTCTGCTTATACCTATAAAATAAACCTGCATGTTCTGCATATGCATCCCAGAACTTAAAGTAAAATAAAAAAAAATAAGTTTTATAAAAAATTGCTTGTATTATTAAATTGCATAGTAAATTATCTCTTCATACACAATAAAATTAAAAAGTTCAACCAACATACCAGCATGGAAAAATTTGAATTAGTTGATGGGTGAGGTTATATTGAATTTTATGCATATGGTTTTACAACCTTTTATGTAATAAATAAGCTTTTAAAAAAGGCTTATGCAAATAAGTCTTTTTTAGTAAAATGAATAATTTTACATTAAACTAAAAGGTGAACATGCAAATATTTAAGTAACTGTTGTCTTACCCTTCTTGAATAAATTATTTATTGAGCATTTTAATTTCTATAACTTAAGTATATATATATATATGTATATATATATCATTTATCTTTCAATACCAGAATTTAGAACACCACTCAGCATGTGATATGTGCTCAGTAACATGGAATACATGAATAAATAAATAGAAGAAATGTGTGAATAAATGAAAACTGGTAACAATAAGCTAGGTGCAAATCAATATCTTTGGGAAGTGAATTCAAAATTCAAATTGACATTGTAAATAGAAGAAATAAAAATAGACTTCTACCTTCAACAATTAAAGAACTCGAGAGTTGTCACGCACATCCTTATAACCACTAGAAAACAGAACAAATTGAAATTCAATTACTTTTTTCAACTTATGAGAGAGCTGAGGTTGCAGGGCAAACTTCCAGCCTGAAATCTGGAGAGATAGTTTAACCGAGTCACAGCTAAGATCTGCATACCTGGAGCAGAAGCCATAAGACTAATAAACTGGTAGAACTTTTACATAATTTTAATGAATGATAGGAGACTGAGTATGGAATAACATGAGAATGAGAAACCTCTGGTGTCAGTCTTAAATAGATTACCATACTTTTGTGGGTTTTAACTCCACAAATTCCATCAGACTGTTAAAGTGATGATCCAACAAAAACCCCTTGTAGCTCTGTCTGGAAGAGAGGAAGAACAATCATAGTGAAATATGTCCAAAACCTTTTTCATAAAAAAGGACTTCTTTCCAGTGAAAAAGACTTTAAAGTTTTATCATACTTTTCAGCAAGGCATTTCTTCTCTCTTAGCCCCCTCTAGCCTTGCTGTCTCATGGAAGGAGGAGAGAGAAAAAGATACAGGTTGAATATCCCTTAACTGAAATGCTTTGACTAGAAGTGTTTTGGATTGTGTATTGGTCAGTGTTCGCACTCACTCTAGAGGGACAGAACTAATGGAATAGACATACATATAAAGGGGAGTTATATTAAGTATTTACTTACATGATCACAAGGTCTCTCGGTAGGCCATCTGCAGGCTGAGGAGCAAGGAGAGTTAGTCTGAGTTCCCAAACTGGAGTCCAAAGTTCGAGGGCAGGAAGTAGCCAGCAAGGGAGAAAGATGTAGGCGGGGAGACTAGGCCAGTCTCCTTTTTCACATTTTTCTGCCTGCTTATATTCTAGCCGGGCTGACTGCTGATTAGATTGTACCCACCCAGATTAAGAGTAGATCTGCCTTTCCCAGGTCACTGACTCAAATGTTAATTTCCTTTGGCAATGCCCTTACAGACACACCCAGGAACAATACGTTGTAACCTTCAATACAATCAAGTTGACAGTAGTAACCATCACAGATTGGATTTTTTTTTTTTTTTTTTTTTTGATTTTCAAATTAGGAATACCAATCTGCATGTAATTGGAGCAACACTTGTAAAGTTCACAACCAGGAGTAAAAGGTCACTCATTAAAAAACTGAAATTTAACCATAAGACTATAGAATGTCCCTCCCACCAATACTTGACCACCATATCAACAGGAGTCCAGTATAGGAACAGTAGATTATAACTTAAAGATTTTCAAGAGGCAGGCATTTTCGGAGAAGAGTACTTAATGAAGTCCAAAGTTTAAAGAAGAGTGGAAAAAAAGGAACTTAAAGGAATTAGAAATTTCTGGCATCTTCAAATATAAAAGATATTAAACATAACCCTATTCATATTGTCCTATTCATATTGTCATAAGTCTTAACACTAAAGGTTATACACCTCAATTACTATGGCCCAATGCAACAGGTTTGGATATCAACAAAATAATATAAAGTATACTCAAAGTTAAGATGAACACACTCCAGAAACAGGAAGTAATCTTCTTAAGCAGACTTAGATATGACACACATATCAGAATTAGTTTACAGAATTTAGAATAACTGTGATTAATATATTAATGGCTCTAATGGAGAAAAATAAACAACATGCATGAGTAATGGAAGCAGAAATATAGACAGTCTAAGAATTAAAAAAAAAAAAAAGTGTTAGTAATAAAAAACTCCATGAAAAAAATGAAGAATATCTTCATTGGATTCATCAGTAAACCCGATGTGGCTAAGGAATAGTTATTGAAATTAAAATTAGGTAGGTGAAAAGCAATTTTCCAAATGTATATGTAAAGAGAAGATGAATGATAATAATAATTGAAAGAACAGAACACCAAAACACTGTGGAATTATTTCAAAATCATGAAATATACCTACCTGGAATACCAAAGAGAGAGACAAATGGAGAAGGAATGATTAATGTAATAATGTTCCAGAACTCCTAAAATCAATAGCAGACACAGAACACAGATCCAGAAAGCTTGGAGAACACCAAACATGGAGGGAAAATAACAACAATAAAAAAATACTACATCTAGGAATATCTAGTAACATAGAGTGGTGTAAAATATTTAAAAGTGTTGAAAGAAAAAAAAAATCACTAATCTGGAATTCTATATTCAGTGAAATTATCCTTTAGCAGTAAAGGGGAAATAAACACTTTCTCAGATAAATAGAAACTGAATACATCACCAGGTGACTTTCTCTCCAAAAAATATTAGAAGAAATTCTTCAGGGAGAAGAAAAGTATAAGTTGTAAAACAAAACCTATTTGAAAGAGATTAAAATATTTTTTTTCTCTCTATTTTCTGAAGATCTAGAAGCCTAAGTACAAAATAGTAGAGGTCAGTTTACAATGAAACTAAGTTAAGATACATCATATAATGGGAAAAAAAAAAAAAAAAGAAAGAAAACCTCTGAAGGTATTGCAAGAAAAAAAAATTTAAAGAATGTTATGGTCTTTATCTCAAACACTATCTTAAAAATATAAAAGAAAGAAAGCTAAAGAGTCATGGTGATAGGCTTCATTAAGATTAGTTGGAGAGGTTAGTGTGTGTCTCCTAAAGTGAGGAACAGTGGGAACTACTGCTTGATTCATTTATCACAGAAAAGAATGTCAGTGTCAGCTTTGCCTCTTTGATGGTAGAGAAAGGAGAGCCAACATTAGAACTGGTCTACAACAGAACTTTTTGGGATTTTTTAAAAAGCATATGCATTTTCTTTGGGTTAGAAATGAGCCAAAAGGGAATGAATCATTCCGGAGTTATCTTGAAGGTACTTTGCCCAAACAGCTTTCTAATTGATCTGAGATCTCTATAGAGCATACGGGTGGACCATCAAAAATCAGACACACTGCAAGTATATCAAAAGAGGCCAAGCAGATGACACTTTATTCATATTAAAAAAAGCAGATGAGAAATACCTAGGAACAGAGTGTCTCTAACAAACTAACAGATCACCACAAAATATTTTTGAACACATTCCAAATCAAGAGAGCACCAATGGCATATCACGGTAGTAAGAAGCATGTAAAGTCATTCTTCACCACAGTACTTTTTTCTGTCTGTTTTTGATGGTATAAAAACATTCAGTCTATGGTATCATACTCCTGTTCCCCCCAAATTTATGTCCTTCTTACAGGTAAAATACATTCATTCTATCTCAGCAGCTCACGTCTTAACTCATTCTAGCATTAACTGAAAAGTATAAAGTCCAACATCTTATCTAAATATTGTCTAAATTAGATATCGATGACACTTAATGTATGATTCATCCTGAAGCAATTACTTTACAGTCTTGAGCCTGTAAAATCAAATGCATTATGTGCTTCCAAAATATAATGATGGGGCAGGCATAGGATAGACATTATTTTTCCAAAAGAGAGAAAAGAAAAAAGAGTGACAGCTCTTAGGTAAGTTTAGAACTCAATGGGACAAATTTCATCAGACCTTAAGACATCATCCTTTCTAGCTCAGTGTTTTGCCCTGCAGGACCACTAGTGTGAAGATCACACACTGGCTCTGTAGGACTTAAGTCTCATCCTTTGAAATCGAAGTGGAAGCAACTCTGCTCCCAGGGCTTTTATTATCTGTGAGATTGTGGAGTTGGCAACATGCAGACACCATCAAAGTTTTCTGTCTGTGCCCTTCAGAGAGGTGGCCAACGCAGCCTGTGCCGCATGAAGGCCCACCTAAGCTTTACCTGGGGCAGCTGGATGTAATGCCAGAGAGCAAGGCATTGAGGCAAACTGAGGTCCCATAGGCTCTGAAAGTCCCTCCTTTGAAACCACTCTTCCCAAAAGGCCCTTGTACTTTAAGCCTGTGGAAAGAGAGGTAGTCCTAATAATCGTTAAATTGCCTTCAGGGTAATTATTCCATTGTCCTGGATAATAGCTCCTGGCTTCTGTTTAGATGGCTGATCCACACTAATCTCCTTATTAAACAGCCACTTGGCCATACCCTTAGTGTTCTTTCCCAAAGACATTCTTTGGGAAAATGTACAATCTCATTCATTGTAATATGAATATACTGAGGGTTTTCCCAATCTTTACGTTCTGTCTTCATTTTGATTAAAATCACTGTCCTTATGTCACTTCTCTCTTCTTGCATTTTATTATAAGCAATCAGGAAGAATCATGCTGCTCTTTCAACACTTGGGTAAGAACTTTTGTCAGCTAGATATGTAATTTCATCACTGATAAATTCTACTTTCCACAAAAAATATGGAACAAAACCAATCCTGCCAAGTTATTTGCTACATTATAAATAAGATGATATTTCTTCAGTTCCCAAAAACATTCCTTTGCACTCTGAGTTCTCATCAGAAGGCCCTTTACTATTCATATTTCTACAAACATCTGTTCAAGATTACTTAGGTATTCTCTTAAAGTATTGAGGCATTCTCTGTAATTTTTCTTTTTGAGTTCTCTTGAGAAGTATCTTAAAGTTTAACTCATGGCCGTGTAGACACTTCTAGCATGTAAGTCGAAACTCTTCCAGGCTCTACCCATCACCTGGTACCTGATCTTGGTTTATCTGAGCTGCTATAACCACATGCCATAAACTAGATGGCTTATAGACAACAGAAAATTATGTCTTATCATTCTGGAGTCTGGAAAGTTCAAGGTCAAGGCACCAGCAGATTTTGTGTCATATAAGATCCCACTTCCAGTTGATAGACTGTCATCTTCTTGTTGTGTCATCACATGATATAAGGAGCCAGGAAGCTCTTTGGGGTCTCTTTTATAAGTTCAATAATCTCACTGATATGAGCTCCACCCTTATTACCCAATCATGTCACAAAGGCCCCACATCCAAATATCATCACATTGAGGATTAGATTTCAACAAGGGAATGTTGTGGGGACATAAATTCAGTCTATAGCACATGGGAAATAGCCCAGAAAACACATAATGTGGGTGTGTATCTATTTTTGTCTGGTCTTAAAGGTCACTCTGAATGGTGAATAGACTCATAGAAGATATTAATACTTCAAGGAATGATGGTGAATAAGCAAAGTTTAGTAAATGTACACAAAGAGGGAAAATGGAATGTGGTATATATGTGTTTCATGAACTATAATGTGTATACAATTCTGATCATAACGCTTAGTACTTATAATTTGTTGCATAGGTGTGACTTCAATAAATGCATACATCACAGAGGAGCTGGCTTTTCTTATTACTGAGGAAAAAATGATCTGGAAGGCACAATGTAAAATAAGGAATATCCCATCTCATATATGACCTTATGTCAGACTCTGATGAGGATGATTCATAATGATAATGGGAAATTTTGTGGGTAATGCCAGTAAAAACACCTTCCATTTGAAAAAGCTTTGGGAAAAACAGTGTGATTGAATGAAGGCCAGGTATTATTTAGGATAACAATATGGAAAGAATAAGAAGTTAAAAGTTAAATTATATGTGTGTGTGTGTGTGTGTGTGTGTGTGTGTGTGTGTGTATAGTTCCCCACAGAATAGAGCATTGTAGAATGAGCTTGGAAGTAAGAAAACAGTAGAGTCTGATCATATTTGTCTCTTATATTGATGGTGTCACACTGATATATCTGTAGATAAAATAGTGAACCAGAACTCTTAGTAAAATACATGATTGGCATAAGGTGAAAGCTTCATTCATTCACTCTAGTATGCCTATTGTGGGTTAGACATTCTAGGCACTTTAACATAACTAAAAAATAAGGGACAAACAAGGTTGGCTGAAAGTCAACAGATAATAGACACAAACGACGTAAGTTATATAGAAAGTTAACAGTATCTTCTACTAAAAGATAGAGCGAAATAAGCAGTTTTGCCAGAGGTGGATTGCAAAGTAAATTTTTTTTGTGAGATGGAGCCTCGCGCTATCGCCCAGGCTGGAGAGCAATGACACAATCTCGGCTCACTGCAACCTCCGCCTCCAAGGTTCAAGCAGCTCTCCCGTCTCAGCCTCCTGGCTAGCTGGGATTACAGGATGTGCCACCATGCCCAGCTAATTTTTGTATTTTTAATAGAGATGGGGTTTTACCATGTTGTTCAGGCTGGTCTCGATCTCCTGACCTCAAGTGAACCACCTGCCTCAACCTCCCAAAGTGCTGGGATTACAGGTATGGGTCACTGCATCCAGCTGCAAAGTAAAATTTTCGATGTTGAGAGCTAAACATTTGAGCAAAGTCTTGAAGAAATTAAATGAGCCCTTATTTGTTAGCATATGTGGGAAGACATTTCATTTACAGTGCATGACCAGTGCAGAGCCCTAAGGGATACTCTATAACACATTAACCCATGTGAGAAATGATAGTTTGAGCCAGGATGATAGCATTTAAGGTTATAACAATTTGGAAGGATTGGAATATTTTGATAAATTAAACAAGATAGGGCCTGCAAATAGACATATGAAAAACATGTGCCAACCCGAGGAACATAATTATTTCAATTATCTGAGTCTGACACTCATTAAATATGCAAATGCAAACAGATACTGAATAACTTTACAAATGAAGTTATTTGCATCTTTATATAAATAATTGGTTACCTTATTTTATTTAATCTTTATTTTGAAAAGTATGCTGAAAAAATGAATTTCTATTTTTTGCCTACATTGATTATAGAAAACTTCCAGATTAAATCAGCAAATCATAAAAACTACGCAGAGATGAAAGAGATGGATAAGAGGTGATAATCAAGTAGCAATTTTTTCATTCTCCATTTATCTAAATTTCATGGTCATTTAACTTTTAATAAAATAATCTTTTAGTGGGCATGACCATGTTTCTTGGAAATTAGTTGAACTTTAAAAATTGCATTCACTCATATAATTCAGGAATATTGTGATGTTTATGCAATGAATATAGAACATTTATAAATCCAAGTTTTTTCAAAAAGTATCAACATTTTACTGAGGGAAACACTGGTCTTGTATTTAATATATTAATATGGCTTGCATCTGTTTCTACACTCAAATCTCATGTTAAATTGTAATCCCTAATGTTGAAGATGGGGACTGGTGAGAGGTAATTGGGTCATGGCAGCAGATTTCTCATGAATGGGTTCATGCCATCCCCTTGGCACTGTCCTTGTGACAGTGAGTGAGTTCTCACAAGATCTGGCCATTCAAAAGTGTTTGAAACCTTCCAGGACAGTGGGTGTAGCCCACCGAGCAAGAGCCAAAGCAGGGCGAGGCATTGCCTCAACAGGAAGCACAGGGGGAAGGGTATTCCCTTTCCTAGCCAAGGGAAACCCTGACATAAAACACCCAGAAAATCGGGTCACTCCCACCCTAATACCGTGCTTTAACAAGGGTCTTAGCAAATGGCACACCAGGAGATTATATCCCATGCCTGGCTCGGAGGGTCCAACACCCATGGACCCTCCCTCATTGCTAGCACAGCAGTCTGAGATCGAACTGCAAAGTGGCAGTGAGGCTGGCAGAGGGGAGCCCGCCATTGCTGAGGCTTGAGTAGGTAAACAAAGTGACTGGGAAGCTCGAACTGGGTGGAGCCCACCGCAGCCCAGGGAGGCCTGTCTGCCTCTGTAGACTCCACCTCTGGGGACAGGGCATAACCAAACAAAAGACAGCAGAAAATTCTGCAGATTTAAATGTCTCTGTCTGACAGCTTTGAAGAGAGTAGTGGTTCTCCCAGCATGGAGTTTGAGATATGAGAACGGAGAGACTGCCTGCTCAAGTGGGTCCTTGACCCCCAAGTAGCCTAAATGGGAGACACACCTGACTAGGGACAGACTGACACCTCACACCTCACATGGCCAGGTACCCCTCTGAGACAAAGCTTCCAGAGGAACGATCAGGCAGCAACATTTGCTGTTCAGCAATATTCACTTTTCTGCAGCCTCTGCCGCTGATACCCAGGCAAATAGTGTCTGGAGTGGACCTCCAGCAAACTCGAACGGACCTACAGCTGAACATCCTGACTGTTAGAAGGAAAACTAACCGACAGAAAGGACATCCACACCAAAACCCCATCTGAACATCAACATCATCAAAGACCAAAGGTAATTAAAACCACAAAGATGAGAAAAAGCAGAGCAGAAAAGCTGGAAATTCTAAAAATCAGAGTGCCTCTCCCCCTCCAAAGGAACGCAGCTCCTCGCCAGCATCAGAACAAAACTGGATGGAGGATGACTTTGACGAGTTGAGAGAAGAAGGCTTCAGATGATCAAAGTTCTCCGAGCTAAAGGAGGAAGTTAGAACCCATTACAAAGAAGCTAAAAACCTTGAAAAAAGATTTGATGAATGGCTAACTAGAATAATCAATGCAGAGAAGTACTTAAGTGACCTGATAGAGCTGAAAACCATGGCACGAGAACTACATGAGAAATGCACAAGCTTCAGTAACCGATTCAATCAACTGAAAGAAAGAGTATCAGTGATTGAAGATCAAATGAATGAAATGAAGTGAAAAGAGAATTTCAGAGAAAAAAGAGTAAAAACAAATGAAGAAAGCCTCCAAGAAATATAGGACTATGGGAGAAGACCAAATCTATGTCTCAATGGTGTACCTGAAAGTGATGGGGAGAATGGAACCAACTGGGAAAACACTTTGTAGGATATTATCCAGGAGAACTTCCTCAACTTAGCAAGGCAGGCCAACATTCAAATTCAGGAAATATAGAGGACACCACAAAGATACTCCTCAAGAAGAGCAACTCCAAGACACATAACTGTCAGATTCATTGAAGTTGAAATGAAGGAAAAAACATTAAAGACAGCCAGAGAGAAAGGTTGGGTTACCCACAAAGAGAATCCCATCAGACTAACAGTGGATCTCTCAGCAGAACCTCTGCAAGCCAGAAAAGAGTTGGGGGCCAATATTCAACATTTTTAAGGAAAAGAATTTTCAACCCAGAATTTCATATCCAGCCAAACTAATTTTCATAAGTTAAGGAGAAATAAAATCCTTTACAGACAAGCAAATGCTGAGAGATTTTGTCCCATCAGGCCTGCCCTACAAGAGCTCCTGAAGGAAACACTAAACATGGAAAGGAACAACTAATACCAGCCACTGCAAAAACATGCCAAAATGTAAAGACCATCGATGCTAGGAAGAAACAGCATCAACTAATGAGCAAAATAACCAGCTAACATCATAATGACAGGATCAAGTTCACACATAACAATATTAACCTCAAATGTAAATGGGCTAAGTTCTCCAGTTAAAAGACACAGACTGGCAAATTGGATAAAGAGTCATGACCCATCAGTTTGCTGTATTCAGGAGACCCATCTAACGTGCAGAAACACACATACCCTCAAAATAAAGGGATAGAGGAAGATCTACCAAGCAAATTGAAAACAAAAAAAGGCAGGGGTTGCAATCCAAGTCTCTGATAAAACAGACTTAAAACCATCAAAGATCAAAAAGAGACAAAGAAGGCCATTACATAAAGGTAAAGGGATCAATTCAACAGGAAGACCTAACTATCCTAAATATATATGCACCCAATACAGGAGCACACAGATTCATAAAGCAAGTCCTTCGAGACTTACAAAGAGACTTAGACTCCCACACAATAATAATGGGAGATTTTAACACTCCACTGTCAACATTAGACAGATCAACAAAACAGAAAGTTAACAAGGGTATCCAGGAATTGAACTCAGCTCTGCACCAAGCAGACCTAATAGACATCCACAGAACTCTCCACCCCAAATCAACAGAATATACATTCTTCTCAGCACCACATTGCACTTATTCGAAAACTGACCACATAGTTGGAAGTAAAGCACTCCTCAGCAAATGTAAAAGAACAAAAAGTATAACAAACTGTCTCTCAGACCACAGTGCAATCAAACTAGAACTCAGGACTAAGAAACTCAATAAAAACCACTCAACTACATGGAAACTGAACAACCTGCTCCTGAATGTTTGCTGGGTACGTAATGAAATGAAGGCAGAAATAAAGATGTTCTTTGAAACCAATGAGATAAAACATACCAGAATCTCTGGGACACATTTAAAGCAGTGTGTAGAGGGAAATTTATAGCACTAAATGCCCACAAGAGAAAGCTGGAAATATCTAAAATTGACACACTACCATCACAATTAAAAGAACTAGAGAAGCAGGAGCAAACACATTCAAAAGCTAGCAGAAGGCAAGAAATAACTAAGATCAGAGCAGAACTGAAGGAGATAGAGACACAAAAAACCCTCCAAAAAACCAATGAATCCAGGAGTTGGTTTTTTGAAAAGATCAACAAAATTGATAGAACGCTAGCAGGATTAATAAAGAAGAAAAGAGAGAAGAATCAAATAGACGCAATAAAAAATGATGAAGGGGATATCACCACCGATCCCACAGAAATACAAACTACCATCAGAGAATACAATAAACACCTCTACACAAATAAACTAGAAAACCTAGAAGAAATGGATAATTTCCTGGACATTTACACTCTCCCAAGACTACACCAGGAAGAAGTTGAATCCCTGAATAGACCAATAGCAGGCTCTGAAATTGAGGCAATAATTAATAGCCTACTGATAAAAAAAAGTCCAGGACCAGACAGATTCAGAGCTGAATTCTACCAGAGGTACAAGGAGGAGTTGGTACCATTCCTTCTGAAACTATTCCAATCAATAGAAAAAGAGGGAATCCTCCCTAACTCATTTTACAAGGCCAACATCATCCTGATACCAAAGCCTGGCAGAGATACAACAAAAAAAGAGAAATTTAGACAAGTATCCCTGATGAACATCGATGCAAAATGCTCAGTAAAATACTGGCAAACTGAATCCAGCAGTACATCAAAAAGCTTATCCACCATGATCAAGTTGGCTTCATCCCTGGGATGCAAGGCTGGTTCGACATACACAAATCAATAAACATAATCCAGCATACAAACAGAACCAAAGACAAAAGGCACATGATTATCTCAATAGATGCAGAAAAGGCCTTTGACAAAATTCAACAGCCCTTCATGCTAAAAACTCTCAATAAATTCAGTATTGATGGAACATATCTCAAAATAATAAGAGCTATTTATTACAAACCCACAGCCAATGTCACACTGAATGTGCAAAAACTGGAAGCATTCCCTTTAAAACCTGGCACAAGACAGGGAAGGCCTCTCTCACCACTCCTGTTCAACATAGTGTTGGAAGTTCTGGCTAGGATAAGCAGGCAAGAGAAAGAAATCAAGGGTATTCAGTTAGGAAAAGAAGAAGTCAAATTGTCCCTGTTTGCAGATGACATGATTGTATATTTAGAAAACCCCATCGTCTCAGCCCAAAATCTCCTTTAACTGATGAGCAACTTCAGCAAAGTCTCAGGATACAAAATCAATGTACAAAAATCACAAACATTCCTACACACCAGTAACAGACAAACAGAGAGTCAAATTATGAATGAGCTCCCATTCACAATAGCTTCAAAGAGAGTAAAATACCTAGAAATTCAACTTACAAGGGATGTAAAGGACCTCTTTAAGGAGAACTACAAACCACTGCTCAGTGAAATAAAAGAGGACACAAACAAATGGACTAATTACACTAAGAAATGTAATTGCTAATTACACCTAAAGAATTGTTTCTGCTATTTTGATTGTAGCAGAAAATCAACGAAATAAATTTTCCAGTTTTACTCTCAGAATTAAAATTATTAAAATCCTTTTCCGTGAAAAGAGGTGGGAATTGGACTACATTATATGTAACTTCAACCTGATAGACTATTGATGAAAAGAAAGTATTTTAAAAAGGAAATTTCTAGTTAAGCAATTAGTACAACTACCAAAAAATAAATAATAAGGGCTTATTAATGAGATGATAAAAATAAAATTAATTTTTGTTTCCCAAAGAGAATAATTCTTTCCCAAGAGGAAAATCATTTTTCAAGTTTTTGAGTTATATGAACAGTTCTTAAACATGCTGATATAATGAAACCAAGACATGAAAAAAATAGAAATTTAGGTGGTAGGGAGGGTTATGAACTATTAATGATTGTGTAAGAATCACTTTTCTGCTGAGAAATAGTCAATAATTCAATATGAAATTGTTTAAGAACTAGTGAGGTAGAACTTGTTGATGGATACATTTGATATTAAATAAATTTAATCTAGTGGACAGCTTCACTGATAGGGATATGACAAAAAGAAGTGGTTAAAATTTACTGTAAGTAGGGTCTATATACTATGAAAATTAAGCCGCTGGGGCCCAGATGCATTTCCAGGAGGAAATCCAATTAGGAAATTATATGCTGGGATAGAATTTGTCTCAGACAAATTGTTCATCTCACATGGTGAGGGTTTCATATGGAAAATGTGTTTTCACAGTCTTGCAGGGGTATTCAACACAAACAGAATGAGAAGAGAAGCCCCAAATAACATCAGGACTAGTTGTCATTGACCTTCTAGCAAGGACAGGCTGAATTCTATCCTAGCCATATAGGACAGGCTATCCTATCATTGTTGAATAATGGGTGAATCTGAGACAGAAATAGTCAAATTCCAGTGGCTCACAACATTCAAGTGTTTGGCTCATTAAAGGTAAATCCACATAAAGAGCAATTATGTTACCTAAACTATGACTAGATTTCCCAATGAGAAATAAAAAAGCAAGAGCTGAGCCTTTAAGTGATTCTATACTGCTAAAGTATTGACTAAAAGGAGAAATTTATTAGGAAAAGAATTTATTTGGAAGTTTAAATTTCTTAATAGGCTTTCTATGTTTCAAAGGATGTAACCTTGAAATATTCAGGGAATTTTCATAAAATATGTTGCATGAGAACAATTATGAACTACATAAAATAGTGATAGGTAATTTCCAAGTTGATTTACTAAAGTTAAGTAAAAACAATCAGTATTTATGAAAAATAAGTCTATTTTATTTGAGGTGTTCCTTATAATGTACAAAATGAGTAATTATTTATCTTGGTGGTATAACTTGATCAATTTATGAGATTATCATTGTGTAGGAGATTAGATTTAGAAATCTGATTTTATGATTTTGTGAAACAGTAATATATATATAAGAACACTTCAAATATGAAAGGTAGAACATAAAAAACATGAAAAGGAGTAGACTATAAAACTCTTTCACCTACAGCCTAATTCAATGGAGAATTTCTTTTAGCATTGTTTACTTAAAACATAATTCAATAAATAAAATGAGACTCCTAGAAAGCTTTTGTGGAGCATATATTTCATAGAACAGTTTTCTACATAATAGAGATCTTTTCTGAATGAGATAAAAGGTGGTCCAAAGTAAACTTGGTGGCCTATTATATATTTCAAAAAGCTAAAATTGATTGATATTGGACACATACAATTTGTAACCTAATACCTCTCTGAGGCTAAACACAGGTTATTCAAGTATTTCCACACTGTATTTGGATTGCAAATGTAGTTAATGGGGGAAGTAAAAACACTTTAGTATCAATGAGTAGTTTAGTTAAAGGTTATGGAAGTCTGTGTTACAAGTGGGGAACTGGTACAATAGGCATATTCTTTGTGCATGTGTGAGAAAAAAAAATATTAGGTTGAAGGGCTTCTACATTTAGCTTTTCACAGAGGAATGAAGGTAGCATGTATTTAATTTTGAAGTATTTGGCATTCTCATTCATTTTAGAAATTTGTGATGTTACTTCTTATTTCTTGAAAGGTTTATAGTCTCAAAAATTCTATTCTAACCTCTTTTCTGATTAGTCTTCTTTCCCTTTTAGTAGTTCAAATGTTGTTTCTATGCTTTCAAAGGCAGGGTTTTATTTCGTGATAACTTTTAGATCCTTTTATCTTTATTGGCTGATAAAGCTTGACAAAATATATCATCATCTCCCACAGATTGGCTTATTCTTCCAAAGTTATTACCAAGAGCCATGTTTGACCCCTCCTTCTCAATGGTCACCCTAATTAGTTAACAAATTAGTTAACAAAACATTCTATCCAAACAATGCCCCATAACGCTAATCTATATAAAACCACCTATTCCTAATAATCTAAAAATGACATAATTGGATTAACTCTTAAATCCATTTGTAATCTTTCCCTATGATAACTCTGCCTACACATAGCAGTCATATTTAGGCTGGAGATAAAATTAACAATTAAAATGACTATTAGTCAAATGATAATATAAACCTATGCTTCTCTTAGTGTTTACTGCTTCAACTTGGAATGTTTCATTTTAAATTTTGACTCGAGTCTCTTTCTTCTTCTTTTTTTTTTTTTTTTTTTTTTTTTTGAGACAGAGTTTCTCTCTTCTTGACAAGGCTGGAGTACAATGGTGCAATCTCAGCTCACGGCAACCTCTGCCTCCTGGGTTCAAGTGATTCTCCTGCCTTAGCCTCTTGAGTAGCTGGGATTACAGGCATGTGCCACCATGCCCAACTAATTTTGTAGTTTTAGGAGAGACTGGGTTTCTCCGTGTTGGTCAGGCTGGTTTTGAACTACCAACATCAGGTGATCCACCTGCCTCAGCCTCCCAAATTGCTGGGATTAAAGATGTGAGCCCCCGCACCCAGCTGACTCCGGTTTCTTTACCTGTGTCTGTTGAGGCAGATTTTCCGCAAGAAGAAACTGTAATCTGAATTGTCTATGACTTCAGGTGATCCTAATGAAGGATACCTTTGAGAACTAATATTAGAGTTCAAAACTTTGTTCGTTGGAATAACCAGGGAAGCTCATTAGACAGCACATTATCACATTTCATTCTAGGCAACACTAAATACATTTCAGGACAAAGTAATGGATGTGTAACCCAGTGCAGTGTCTATCGATCTTGGACATGCACCTACTACTCTGATAAAATCGAATTCTCCCCATTGTTCTCCATAGTTCAAAATCTTCTTAGCAATTTTCACATGTCTGTTGTACCAGGCATAAAGTATAATTTGGGGAACTTCTGTAATAATTTCATAATAATTTATTGAGAAATATTTAAATACTATCTAAAAGAATCAGCTGTTTTTGTAAATGTATGTTTTACACTGTTTTTTCCTCTTGAAAGTTCTTAATGTAAAAAAATTATAGCAATTTATATCCTAGTTTTTAAGATCCTTACACTTTTGGGTTAAAGAAAGAGAATTCTGGCTTACTTGACAACAATATATTATTTTTTTCAGTTCATACCTGTATTTAGCTACTACTGTTTTGCTAAATATTTAGCATCTTTCAACATGAATGAGTCTAGGTTTTCTAGGTTTTCTTATATGTTCTATAAGTTTTAATAATGGATTTTGTTTGACCCATAAAATAATTTAATAAATTTTCTTTTTCTATACACAGTGTTAAACAGTATAGATTTTTTTTTTCTTTCTTTTTTTTTTAGACAGAGTTTCCCTCTTATTGCCCAGGCTGGAGAGCAATGGTGTGATCTTGACTCACTGCAACCTCCACCTCTTGGGTTCCAGCGATTGTCCTGCCTCAGCCTCCCAAGTAGCTGGGATTAAAGGCATGTGCCACCACACCCAGCTAATTTTGTATTTCTAGTAGAGACAGGGTTTCACCATGTTGATAAAGCTGGTCTTAAACTGCCAACCTCAGGTGATCCACCTGCCTTGGCCTCCCAGAGTGCTGTGATTACAGATGTGAGCCTCTGCACCAGGCCAAAGAGTATAGAATTATAAGATTCTAATTTTAATTTAAGTATAGCCTAAGACCTATAAAATCATATGTACTTGAAGACTTCTTATTATCAAATATTTGAAAAACCCTTAATTTTCTTTCTTTTTTGGTTGTCTAGTCAAATGTATATTAGATTTTAAGCCAATTTTGAAGATTTGGATTTTCTTAAATCACAATTTAAAAAGTTCGTGGAACACATAAACAGATTATTTTATTTAATTAGGATCTTCTGAGGGATAAAAGAGTATCCATAAAATAATAGTTGGCAGCTTTGCAAAATTTACAAAATTCATAATAGATGGATTTAGCAATAAAATAAATAGAATATGTGATGAAATGTTTGAGCTGGAATATCAACTGATAAAGTTGCTGAGAATACATTTTAAAATATCAAATATATATATAATGTGACAAAGAAAAGTTAAAAGATATAGTGAGTGAAATAAAAAATGTTAACATCTATCCATTTTTATTTATAAATGGAGATAAATGAAAGATCGAGAAAATACAAGATAAATGAAATAATAAAGATGACTTACTACAGCTGAAGGAAAACCTTAACGTTCACATTTAAAGAGTTCAACAAACGTGAATAGGATTAATACAAAAGTATTTTTATTTCAAACTGTCTTTTGAAATGTAACAATTACAGAGAGAAGGAGGAAACTGAGAAAATTCTAAGAGCTTCCAGTATAAAAAGATAGATTAATTACCTAGAAAGATAATCTTACATGCATTATACTTTACAATAAAACCACCTTTAAGCCTATACTTTTGAAAGTGATTAAAGAAAATTTAATTACAGAGTAATATATTGGAGTTTTATGTTTCTGCTTTTGGTTTGTTTTGCTTAGTATTTACAAGCAACAGATTATGAATAGATTTTTTAAAAAAATAATTGACAGAGGAAAATTCCTAAATATTTAAACAATATTGATTAGAAAAAAAAAAAAAAAAACAGAAGAGTATAACAAAACAAAAATATAGTGTAAATTAATTTTGAGTATGCATGTAAACATTCTACATAAAACATTTTCAAATTACATTTACTGACATTCTTTTTTTTTTTGAGACAAAGTCTCATTCTGTCACCCAGGCTGGAGTACAGTGCTGCAATCTCAGCTCACTGCAACCTTAGCATTGTGGGATCCAGCGATTCTCCTGCCTCAGTCTCTCAAGTAGCTGATGTTTAGAGATGATGAGCATTTTTTCATATGTTTGTTGACTGCATTTATGTTTTCTTTGAGAAGTGTCTGTTCATGTTATTTGCCCATTTTTAATGGGGTTATTTGATTTTTGGTTGTTGATTTGTTTAAATTTCCTATAGATTCTTGATATTTGGCCTTTGTCAGAGTTTGTGACTATTATCTCCCATTCTGTAGATTGTCTGTTTACTCTGTTGATAATTTATTTGCTGTGCAGAATATCTTTAGTTTAACTAGGTGTCACTTGCCTACTTTGGTTTTTATTGCAGTTGCTTTTGGAGACTTAGCCAAAAACTCTTTGCCAAGGCCAATGTCAAGAAGTGCGCTTCCTAGGTTGTCTTCTAGCATTTTTATTTTTTGCTATCTTACATTTAAGCCCTTGATTTCTTTTTGAAAAAATTATTGTATACGGTGAGATGTAGGGGTCCAGTTTCATTCTTCGCCATATGGCTAGCCAGTTATGCCAGAATTATTTTTGGAATAGGGAGTTCTTTATTCATTGCTTTTTTTTTTTTTCCCCAGCCTTGTTGAAGGTCAGATGGTAGTAGGTAAGTGGTTTTATTTCTGATTTTTCTATTCTCTTCCATTAGTCTATGTGTCTGTTTTTGTACCAGTATCATGCTGTTTTGGTTCCTGTAGATTTATAATATAGTCAGATAATGTGATTCCTCTGGCTTTGTTGTTTTTGCTTAGGATTACTTTCACTATTTGCACTATTTTTTGGTTCCATATGAATTTTACAATAGTTTATTTTTATTTTTATAATTTCGTGAAGAATTACATTGGTAGTTTGCTTGAGATACTATTGAATCTGTAAGTTGCTTTGGACAGTATAGTCACTTTTATGTACTGATTGTTTCAATCTATGATCATGAAATATTTTTTCCATTTATTTTTCTTATCTCTGATTTCCTTCATCATTGTTTTGCCATTCTCCTTGTAGAGATCTTTCACCTCTGGGTGAGATGTATTCTTAGATTTTTTTTTTTTTTTTTTTTTTTTTTTTTTTGAGACAGAGTCTTGCTCTGCTGCCAAGGCTGGACTGTAATGCTGCAATCTCCTGCTCACTGCAGCCTCCATCTCCCAGGTTCAAGCAATTCTCCTGCCTCAGCTTCCAGAGTAGCTGGGATTACAGGCATGTGTCACCATGCCCAGCTAATTTTTTTATTTTTTATTTTCAGTAGATATAGGGGTTTCACTATGTTGACCAGGCTGATCTCAAACTCCTGACCTCAGGTGATCTGCCTGGGTATTGTAAATAAAATTGTGTTGTTGATTTTACTCTCAACTTGCATGTCATGGTGTGTAGGATTGCTACTGAGTTTTGTGCTTTGATTTTGTATCCTGTAACTTTACTAAAGTGGTTTATGAGTTCTACGAGCTTTTTGGCAGAGTCTTTAGGATGTTCTAGGTATAGAATCATATTGTCAATGAAAAAAGATAGTTTGTGGATTAGCCTATTCTCACGCTGCTAATAAAGACATTCCTGATTCTGGGTAATTTACAAAGGAAAGAGGTTTAATTGACTTACAGCTCCACATGGCTAGGGAGGCGTCAAAAGCATGGCAGAAGACAAAGGATGAACAAAATCATGCCTTACATTGTAGCAGACAAGAGGGCATTTGCAGGGAAACTCCCGTTTATAAAACCATCAGATCTGGTGAGACTCATTCAATACATGAGAACAGCACAGGAAAGACCTGCCCTCTTGATTTAATTACCTCCCACAGGGTCCCTCCCAGGACATATGGGAATTATGGGAGCTACAATTCAAGATAAGATATGGGTGGAGACATAGAGAGCTAGACCACAATAAGTTGAATTATTTTCTTATTTGGATGCCTTTTATTTCTTTCTCTTACCTGATTACTCTGATTAGGATTTCCAGTACTATGTTGAATAGAAGTGATAAGAATGGTCATCCTTGTCTTGTTCCAGGTCTCAATGTCATTTGTTCAAACTTTTGCCCATTCAGTATGATGTTGACTGTGGGTTTGTCATAGGTGTCTCTTATTATTTTGAGGTATGTTCCTTTGATATCTAGTATATTGAGGGATTTTTATTTTAATGAAGGGATGTTGGATTTTTATCAAAAGCTTTTTCTGCATCTATTAAGAAGGTCACACGGTTTTTTATTTTAGTTCTGTTAATGTGGTAAATCATATTTGTTGATTCGTGTATGCTGAACCAGCCTTGCATCCCAGGAATAAAGCGTTCTTGATTGTGGTGTATTAACTTGTTGATGTGCTGCTGGATTTGATTTACTATTATTTTATTGAGGATTTTTTTGGTTTATATTAATCAGGGATATTGGTCAAAGGTTTTCTTTGTTCATTATGTCTCTGCCAGATTTTGGTATTAGGCTGATGATGCTGGCTTCATAGAGTAAGTCAGGGAGGAATCCTTCCTCCTTGATTTTTTGAAATCATTTTAGTAGGATTCTATCAGTTTTTCTTTGTACATCTTAGAGAATTCAGCTGTGAATCCATATGGTCAAGGGTTTTATTTTGTTTGTAGGTTTTTCATTATTCATTTAATTTCAGAAGTTGATATTGGTTTATATAGGGTTTTAATCTCTTCCTGATTCAATCTTGGGAGATATTGTGCTTCCAGGAATTTATTCATTTCCTCCAGGTTTTCTAATTTGTGTGCATAGAGTTGTTAACAGTAGTCTCTGAGGATCTATTGTATTTCTGTGGGATCAGTTGTAATATTGCCTTTGTCATTACTGTTTGTGTTTATTTGGATCTTCTTATTTTTTGTTTTCTGTGTTAATCTAGCTAATGATATATCAATCTTATTTATTTTTTTGAAGACTCAACTCTTCTTTTATTAATCTTTTACATGGATGTTTGCATCTGAATTTTATTATGTTCTCCAATTTTAGTTTTTTCCTTTCTTCTACTAGCTATGATTTTGGTTTCTCCTTTTTGCCTAATTCCTTTGGGTACAGAGTTAGACTCTTAATTTGAGATCTAACTTCTTGATGAAGGCATTTAGGGCTATACACTTTCCTTTTAACACAGATTTGGCTGAATCTCAGATATTTTGGTAAGTTGTGTCCATATTTTTGTAACTTGAAAAAACATTTTCAATTTTTTCCCTAATTTTGATATTCACCTAGGAGTTATTCAGGAGTGAGTTGTTTAATTTTCATTTATTTGTGTAGTTTTGAGAAATCTTCTTGATTTTGATTTGTATTTTTATTGTACTGTGGTCTGACAGTGTGCTTGGTATATTAGTCTTTTTGTATTTATAGAGACTTTCTTTATGACCAAGCATGTGATCATTCTTAGAATATATTCTGAGTGCACATTAAAATAAGCTGTATTCTGTGGTTGTTGTGTGAAGTCTTCTATGGATATCTATCATGTCAAAATGATCAAGTGTAGAGTTTATATCTACATTTTCTTTGTTCATTTTCTGCCTCAGTGATCCATATAATGATGTCAGTGGTGTGTTGAAGTCTATCACTATTATTGTCTTGTTGTCTAAATGTTTTCATAAGCAAAGAAGAATTTGTTTTATGAATCTGGGTACTCCAATGTTGTGTGTACATATATTAAGGATAGTTGAAGTTTCTTGTTGGATTGTACCCTTTATCATTATGTAAAAGCCTTCAATGTTCTTCTTCATTTTTATTGGCTTAAAGTCTGTTTTACCTGATAAAAGAATAGTGACTCCTGCTCTTTGTTTCCTGTTTGCCTGGCAAATCTTTCTCCATCCTTTTACTTTGAGTCTGTGGGTGTCATTACATGTGAAATGGGTCTCAGAAAGAAAATAGGTTGTTGAATCCTGACTTTTTATCCAATCTACCACACTGTGTCTTTTAAGTGGGACATTTAGCCCACTTACAATCAAGTTTAGTATTAATATGTATGATTTTGATCCTGTCATTATATATATTAGCTGGTTGTTATGTAGACTTGATTGCATAGTTGATTTATAGTGCCCGTGGGCTATCAGTTTAAGTGTGTTTTTGTGGTAACATGTATCTTTTTATTATTCCATATTTAGCACTCCCTGAAGGATGTCTTATAAGGCCGGTCTAGTGAAAACATATTCCATCAGAGTTTGCATGTCTGAGAAAGAATTTATTTCTCCTTCACTTATGAAGCTTAGTTTTGCAGAATACAAAATTACTGGTTGAAATTTCACTTCTTTAAGGGTGCTGAAAATAGGGGCCCAACACTTCTGGTTGTAAAATTTATACTGAGATGTCTACTGCCAGTCAGATGGGGTTCCCTCTGTAGTTAACCTGCCCCTTCTTCCTAGTGCCTTTAAGATTTTTATTTTGCACTGACCTTGTTAAATCTAATGACTCTGTCCGTTGGGGATGGTTGTCTTTTATAGTATCTAACTAGACTTCTCTGTAGTTCTTAGATTTGCATGTCAACCTCTCTAGCAAGACTAGGAAAATTTTCATGTACTATATCCTCAAATATATTTTCCAGGTTGCTTATTTCTCTCCTTTTCTTTCAGGAATACCAATGAGTCATACATTTGGTCTCTTTACATAATCTCATATTTTCAGAAGTTTTGTTCATTTTTCTTAATTCTTTTTTCTTTGTTTTTGTCTTACTGAGTTGATTTAAAGACTCAATCTTTGGGCGCTGAGATTTTTTTCTCAGCCAGATCTATTCTGCTGTTAATACTTCTGATTGTATTATGAAACTCTTTTTTTCATGAATTTTTAATTCAAGAAGTTCAGTTTGGGTCTTTCTTAAAATGGCAATTTCATCTTTCAGATCTTGAATCATTTCAGACATTTCAGACTGGTTAAGAACCATTGATAGGGAGTTGGTGGGCTCGTTCGGAGGGGATACTTTGGTTTTTTGAATCGCCAGAGTTCTTGTGCTAATTAGCTCTTACCTGGGATGGTTGGTGTCCCTTTAACTATGATGTAAATTGAGTATAGTCAGTTGGCTTCATTTCTGAAAGTTTTCAGAGGGCTAAGGCTCTGTACACTGTCTTTGTTGATTTCTTGCCCTGGGTTTCACAGTGGGGAGAATTAACGAAGGGCTTTTTGGTGTTGTAGTATAGGCCAAAAACCAGTAGATGGAGCTGGAAGGCAATGGGTGGGAAATAATGCTCTTAGCTGCTCAGCTCCTTTGTATATCCTTATGTTCACAGCTGTGCTTTGCAGTGCAAGGGAGAGAGAGGTGACCCTGTCACCAGTCTGTTCATGGGCTTTGTGGAAGCCAACTTTGATCACTGGCATTGGGCCCATTATTTCTTGTTGTTATTGTTGTTGTTGTTAGGTGTTTCAGGCCATGAAACACTCTTGGAAAGAGGCCTGTTAAGGACCAACCCAGTGGAGAGGCATGCCTAGGTCCAATACCAGCCCACGAACCCCCGTTACTCACCCCTCTGAGTTTGTTGAGAGTGTGGACTCCTCTCCCGCTTGAGAGCCAGGCAGATCCCAGCTCAGCACTCCCTAGCTATGGACCACAGCCCTGGGGCACCAGGACCTGCTCAGGGCACCCTCCCCAGGACCACTGAGGTTGGGTTCCTGTTGCACTGTGGGATCCATAGGGTGCCCAGGCTGCCAAACACACTCAAGTGAAGCACAGCACGCAGGTTGTGCAGCAGAGGCTGCACTGTGTACACACTCCAGTGGTACAGCAAGGCGGTAGCCCTGGGAGGTGCTGACAGGCAGGTAGGTCTGTAAGACAGCCATGCCCCAGTCCCAGAGGGAAGCTGACCCTACTTTAATAATTTTATATCAACTAATAACTAATAAAATGTAAATAAGTTATTTAAATAATCATAAAATAGAGTGGGAGAGAAAAAATATGTAAATGCAAAGCAATACTATTTTTCTACTCACTAGAAGGCACAAATATCCTCAAAATTTACTTGAATTGACTGTCAGATGACCATACCTAGGTTGTGTATCAGTTATAGTATCTCCTTTTTAATTTCTGTTTTTATTTGAGTCCTTTTTAATTTTTTTTAGTCTAAAAGCTTATCAATTGTGTTCATCTTTTCAGAAAATAAACTCTGTTTTGCTGATTTTTTCTATTGTTTTTCTGTTACCTATTTCACTTATTTATATTCTAATTTTTATTATTTTCTTCCTTCTGCTACTTTTAGGCTTAATTTGTTCTTCATTTCTTAGTTCTTGTTCTTCATTTCTTTAACATAAAGTTAGATTGTTTATTTGCACCTTTCTTATTTTTTGATGTGAGCATTTATAACTATAAAATTCCCTCTTAGTCTGCTTTTGCTGTGTTTCATAAGCTTTGGTATATTGTGTTTTCATTTTAATTTGTATGGGGATATTTTCTAATTCCCCTCTTCTCTTTCTCCTTTGATGCAATGAAATCAAGAATTTGCAATACTTGAGAACTTTTTAGTTGTTCTTTTGCTACTGATTTCTAGTTTTACTGTGTTCAGAAAAGATACTTGTGATTAATTTTTCTCAAGTTTATTAATGTGTGTTTTGTGACATAAGATGTGATCTATTTTTTAAAACTACCTTTCATTTTTATCTCCCCTTCATTTTTGAAGGACACTGTCTTTATGTATTATGTTCTTGGTGGGTAGTTTTCTTCTTTCAGCACTTGGAATATGTCCTCTCATTATCTTCTAGCCTGCAAGATTTCTGCTTAGAAATGCACTGATAGTCTTAAAGAATTATACAGTACATGACAAATCACTTGTTTTTGCTACTTTCAAAATTATCATTGTCTTTAACTTTTGACAATTCAGTTATGTGTCTCAATGTGGATTTCTTTGTCTTCATCTTATTTGGGTCTATTGGAATTCTGGATTTAAATGCTAATTTTCTTCCCCAGATTTGGGAAGTTTTGGTCATTATTTCTTTGAATAAAATATCTTCCTTTTATTTCTCTTCTTCTGGGAATTCCATCATGGATATATAACTGGTCCATGTGATGGTATCTTTTAAGTCTCTTAAGTTTTCATTATTCTTTTTTCTTTTTGCTATTCTGACTGGATGATTTCTGATCACCAGTGTTTATCAGTCTTTTCTCTACTTGATCCAGTCTGCTCTTGAACTCTTCTAGCAGATTTTTCAGTTCAGTTGTTGTATTCTTCAGCTTCAAGATTTCTGTTTTGTATTTTTTATTAGTTGAAATTCTCACTTTGTCCATTTTTCTCCTGACCTCACTGTGCATATTTTTGATGGTTATTTTAAATCTTTTGTCATGTAAATCAAATATCTACATTCTATTATGGTCAGCTACAGGAGATTCATTTCTTTCCCTTTGTTTGGGACATTTTTCTCTGTCCTCTATTTTCTTTAGCTCTTTGTATTAGTGTATGTGCATTAGAAAAAAAAAAAAAGCCACCTCTCTCAGTCTTCATAAGCTGACCTTTACAGAAGAAAATCCTCATCAGTTAGCCCAGCCAGAGACTCTGAACTCCTTAAACTTCATACTAGTCAAAATTGCCTGCTTAGTTTTCAGTGACTCTAAAGCATCTAGAGTATATCAAGTGCCACCAGCACTTTCAGAAAGTAAGATATACCATCTCCCTCAGGCAGAAAGAGTTGGAATATTAGATAAATGGTACAAGTCTCTTCTTCTCCAGGGAAAAGATGTAATATGTGGTTTTTCACCCACTCATGCCACACTGAGCAAGGAAGAGGGACTAAAATGAGTGCTTGTATGTTGGTAAAAAATACCATCTTTCTTCTGTGGCTCCCAGGCATCTATAGTATGCCAGATACTGTCAGTACTCTGAGACAGGCAAGAAAAAAAGCCAGAGCCTTGGAAAGCCCTTGAAAAATTTGAATATTGAAAATGTAGTCCAACTTTTTCCAACCCCACACAAAAGCCAGGAATCAGGGCTTTCTTCTGGACTGCATGATGCTGTGTCCCCACCAGCTTCAATGTGACTGGCTTCATGCTCTCCCATTTCCAAGGGCCTCTCAACAAGTTTCTGAATTGTTCATAGAGGGATTTTTTATTTATTTTTTTATGTATTGTTGTTGAACTGGTGTGTTCATGGGGTGGCAGGGTGGGGAGAGAGTACATAATTTCCTGTCGTGCCATCTTATAAACATCACCCCTTCAGAACAACATTTCTTCTGACTCATCTTGCAGATATATGAGTGTTAAGAAAACACTGAATTTGTAGTATTCTGAAAATGAGAGATAATTATTTTTTCTATGGATTAATATTTTGATTAATCTCTACAATCCTAACTTTGTTAAATAAGTTAACCTATTATCAATTATTAATGAAACTGGCCTTAAAACCATCCCGAAAGACAAGCTACTAGTTCTAACCTCAGAAATTTCCAGGGAAGTTTACAATGTCCTTCAATAACCCATACTAACATTCAATAAGTTTTTCTAACAGAAAAAAAATATATTTATCTTAAGCTGAAATCTCTCACACAATAACTTAATGATATTTCTGGTTATACTGGTAATAGAGAAGACATGTTCAGCATTATTTCTGTGTGATAATATCACATACCAAATGGCTGATATTATTTTCCTCTTCTCCAGATTCAATAATCCTGTTTCTTAGTCATTTTTTCTCTGGTCTTTTTACCCAAAGTTTTTACCCAGTTTTTTTAACTCTCTTGTGAATGATTACCAAGATTTCCATACAACGTTTTAGTCTAGAGACTAGGCCTGCATTCAATGACCCAGTGCGATGCACAGAATTTTGTTCTCATGGTCTCTACCACATATGAATATGTTATGTTACACGGCAAAAGAATTTTGCAAATAGAATTAAGGTAACTAACCATCTGACCTTAAAATGTAAAAATACGTATATCCTTGATTATTGAGGTGGTCTGCTTTCATCACATGGACCCTTAAAAGCAAAAGAAGAAGGCACAATTGTCAATTGGAAATATGTGATAGAAAAAGCAAGTGAAATCAGCCCGAAAATGAAGTCAGTGAGATACAAACCATGAGATAGACTCAACCACCTCTTTCTGGCTTTTAAGATAGAGAAAAAGGATTGCAAATAGAGAAAGGTGTGTACCTTCTAGAAGCTGACAGCAGTCTTCACCCAACAATCATGAAGGAAACAGGGACCTCAGTACTACAACCATACAGAACTAAATTCTACCACGACTTGACAGTGGATACTGCCTAATGCCTCTAGGTATCTCACACTCGTCAGCACTTTGATTTTGGTCTTGTGGGTCCTGAAGCAAAGAAATGAGATGAGTCTACAGGACTTCTGAGTTACAGACCTGTGAAATAATAAATTTGTTTTGTTTTAAGCAGATAAGTTTGTAGTGATTTGTTATGGAAGTAATAGAAAACAAATACAACTAGTAGGACCTAATCAACTCGTAATTATTTGCCAATCAACTACTGTAACACTTAGTAATACTAGTTGTAGCTGAAGGAATAGACTAGTTTACAGGGACTACTAGATGGGACCCATAATATGTGCTCTAGTTCTTCGGGCTTCAGAATTTTTCAAAACTATAATTCATTGACATAAATTCAAATAAGCTAAGCTTATAATGACATTTTTCTAGTTCTGGGTCTATGTATATAAAATCTTTGAAGTATCTAAAATTTTAAATTCCCTCTAAGCTAAATATTAATCTTCTACAATTTCACAGTTGCTGACAGAGTATATAAGTTTTTTGAATTAGAGACAAAAGACAGTTTATTACTCACAGCAATAGCAGTAGCTAAAATCCCTAGTCCTACAGGGTAATATGAAGGGTACCAGGTTGCACTTGCCCAATTGGGTATTTTGTGACTGAAGAAACATCAAGCTTAGAGAATCTGAATCTTTTTAGGGAATAAGTCGGCTTGACTTTTGTCTCAGAGGGAGAAAGAGTATTTATTATACTGTATAGTGTATAAACCTGCCTTTTGCCCCAAAAGAAGACAGTTTCTCTATTCTCCAAGGCTGTTTTCTCTATAAGCATCTTGAAAAGATAGTACAAAACAAAAAGGCAGTTAGTGTACAACTTATTTTCATAGTATCTAGGTCAGCACCTTTTCCCCCACGTTTCAGTGAGTTTGTTTCATACATTTCTACTAGTGTTAGGTTTTTATGCCACATTCTGCATTTTACCCTGGTATCCTCAAACTCCTAAATAATTTTTAAAATTTGCATAAATTAAGGTGTGATGTGTGATTAATTACAGAGAATGCGGTCCATCCTGGTGATTATTTCATATAAGTTAAGAAAGAATGTGTATTCTGCTGTTGTTGGAAGAAGTGTTCTATAAATGTCAATTAGATCAAATTGATTTACAGTGTTGTTCAATCAACTATATCTGTCTTGACTTTCTGCATGCTTGATATAGCAATTACTGAAAGAGAATTATTGAAGTATCCAAATAAAGCAAATTTATCTATGTCTCTTTCGCTTCAATAAGGCTCCCACCCGCCCCTCACGTATGTTGATGCTCTGTTTTAGGTGTATACACATGTATGCATGTCATGTCTTCTTGGAAAACTGAATCTTTTGTTCATTATAAAATATTCTTCTTTATCTCTGATCATTTTACTTGTTTGAAATTATACTTTGCTCCACATTAATACAATTACTCATTCCTTCTTTTAATTAGTTTAGAATGTGTTTCTTTTTCATCCCTTTACTTCTAACCTACCTGAATCTGAATTGTTATATTTATAGTGAATTTCTTTCTTTTTATTTTTTATTTTTTTTCTTGAGACAGAGTCTTGCTCTGTTGCTCAGGTTGGAGTGCAATGGTGCGATCTCAGCTCACTGCAACCTCCTCCTCTTGGGTTCAAGCAATTCTCTTGCCCCAGCCTCCCAAGTGTCTGGGATTACAACCGGGCATGCCACTATGCCCGGCTAAAATTTTGTATTTTTAGTAGAGACGGGGTTTCTCCATATTGACAAGACTGGTCTCAAACTCTTGACCTCCTGATCCACCTGCCTCGGCCTCCCAAAGTGCTGGAATTACAGGCGTGAGCCACCGCCCCCATCCCCGTTAATTTCTTTCTTATAGTGTATACTTGGGTCTCTTAAAAAAATCAACTTTATCGGACTCTTTTATTAGTTTATTAAGACTATTCACTTTTAAATCAGTCTTACCAGCCTCTGTCTTTTATTGGTTTATTTAAACCATTCACTCTTATAAAAATTATTGATACAGAAGGATTAATTTCTAATATGTTGATATTAGTTTCTATTTATTTCGTTTGGTCAATGATTCTATGTTTTTTTTTTTTTTTTTTTTTTTTGCCTTTTCTGGTTTGAGTATTTTATATGATTCCATTATATATATATATATTTCAGAATATCAAATATCAGTTTTTTTTAGTGCTTGCCCTGGTTTCCAATATTTTTAAATTTATATAGTTTTGAGGTTATATAGTTTCCAAATTATATTTTTAATCTAAGTCCACCTTCATATTAACACTATAACACTTCGTGCAGTGAAGGTAGTTGATAATGAAATATTCTTAGTGTCTCCCTCCCAACCCTTGAGACATTGCCCTCATTCATTTCACTTGTCTGTGTTCTATATACACTCAATATGTTGTTAATACTATGACTATAAAGTTATATTTTTGTGCAAATAAAGTAAGAAAAAGAAAATATTCTCTTTTACCTTCATTTGTTTCTACCGGCACTCTTCATTTTTGTATGTAAATCCAAACTTCACGAAGTGGTTCACCATCACCATAGGTCAGTTTTAGAATATTTTTAACCTTCCAATAAAATCCCTCATGCCTGTTTATAGTAAATTACTGTTTCTACCTTTAGGTGATAACTAGTTTACTTTCTGTCTATACGTTTACTTTATGAACATTTCTTATGAAAGGAATTATGCAGTACATAGTCTATTGAGTCTGGCTTCTGGTTTTTGAGGTTTATATGTAAGAGCATGCATCAGTTTATCCCTCTATATTGTTAAATAGTATTGCAATTTACGGATATGTACTACATTGTATCTATCTTATCTTTTTACCAGTTGATAAACTTTTAGGTGGTTTCCAGGTTTTTGCTATAATGAATCATGCTACTATGAATGTTACTGTGCATGTCTTTTTGTGGGCGTATATTTTCATTTCCCTGTGTATATACCTAAGGAGTGGAATGGCTGAATCATATATTAGTTTTATTTTTAACTTTTTGAGAACCTGATTAATTGTTTTCAATGTTGCTGCTCCATTTTCTAATTCTACCAGCAATGTATGAAGATTTTTGTTTCTTCACGTCGTTATCATTACTTGTTATTGTCTGTTTTTTAAATTATAGCTGCTTTAGAAGTCGTGAAATGTTATTTTCTTATTTTTATTTGCATTTACCTAATGATTAATGCTGTTAAATATTGTTTTATGTGCTTATTAGTAGTTTGTATTTTTTTGTCTATTAATATTCTTGTCAATTTTTTTTTTTTTTTTTTTTTTTTTTTAAGAAATCTCGCTCTGTTGCCCAGTCTGGATGGAATGTAGTGGCACGATCTCTGCTCACTGCAGCCTCTGCCTCCTGGGTTCAACCAATTCTCATGCTTCAGTCTCCTGAGTAGTTGAGAGTACAGGCATGCACCACCACACCCAGCTAGTTTTCTTATTTCTGGTAGAGATGGGGTTTTTACTAAAAATAAAAACTTCATTGGTCTCAAACTTCTGACCTCAAGTTATCCACCCTCCTTGGTCTACCAAAGTGCTGGAATTACAGGCATAAGCCACTGCACTGGGCCTATTTTTGTCAATTTTTAAATTGGGTTGTTTGCCTTCTTATTGAGTCATGACATTTTTTTGTGTGCATATTCTGGATACAAATCTTTTACCAGATATGTGCTTTGCTAATGTTTTCTCCCAGTCTGCTGCTTGTCCTCAGAAACTACTTTAAACTTTCCTACAATACTTGAATTTTCAATCTTATCACCCATTTTCCCCTCATATTCAGGAAAATTAATTTATATTTTCCAGAGAATCTACTTACCATCAAACTAATATTATTCACTTATCATAATTCTTTTGCACTGATACACATAATTGCATCTTTACCAATGATTTGCAAGTCATTTGTGTTATCAAGCTTAGTTTTCTATTGATGCCCTGGATCTTATACCCTCCTGTTCTCTCTGTTATGTAACTCTATCAGTCACCCCTTGTCTATTGTTGCTTGTAGTTTTCTGACACACCTAGTTTCTTCATTAATAATTAAGTCTTAATTAAGTCTTATTTAATTTTTAAGAAGTTAAAATATGCTCAATTCTTTTGACAGTTTAAGTTTTTAGAAATACTAACCTGAACTCCCTCAGTTTCACAACTTCCTGCAAATAAAACTGTCTCTATTTTCTTTCACAATAAAAGTCCTTTTATGACATTTTTTACACCCTCATCTTCAGTTATTTGTCTTTCATTCGTTCTCAATGTTCTAATGTTGCTAGTTCTGCCATAACGCTAAAATGTCTCTCAACACTGTCACTAAGGAAGCATTTTTGTTAATTAAAAATTATAATTTTTTGTTTCCATTTTATTTGACCTTTCCCAATATGTGATAACATTTCCTCTTACTTTCTATGATATTACATATTTCTAATTTTTCTATTCCTTCTCTGCACCTTCTGCCTCTTCTACATGAACTTCTTTCCAAAGCCATTAAATTGGTACTCTCTATAATATTGTATTTTTAAAAAATCACTTTACACACTAATCATTTAGATTATTTAAATTTTGTATATTCTGAACATTCACAAATTTATATTTACAGTGCAAAACTCTTTACCAAGCTCTAATATACTGTAGAATCAATTACCCATCCATCTACGCATGTCATATAAATGAAATCCATGGGTAATCAACTAGTCATATAAATGACTATGCATGGATGTCATTTATATATCCACAAATGTATCATTGGTCCAAAACAAAACTCATCATCTTCACTCAAGAATGTCCTCCACATCTACCTTATATCAATGGAAAACATCATAATTTATAATTTGCTCTCAATAAAATCTTGGACATCAGAGCCTTCTAAAGGCTTAATTTTTCCAACATAAATGAATAAAACTTGAGGAGATATTTCACTAAAGAAAAATGCACATTGTCAATATGCACATAGAAACAAATCCAACCTCACTAGCAATCAGAATACTAATTGAAACAATACTAAGATGCTACTTTTTGTTAATTGACTGATAAAATTTAAAAAACATGTACAAAATCCATACTGTTACTGCTCAGAAATATGTATTTTCTTATGTTAGTGGTAGTACAAATGATAAGCTTTCCTAGAAGACAATTTCGAACCGTTCATTTTAACATCTAACTTCTGTTGATCCATGATATCTATATTTGTACCTAAAGTTTAAACTGTAAGTGTTAATAAAACATTTTAATTTATAATGACTCTACTCATCAACAAAGTTACCTTTGAGTAACTATATCCTGAGTTAGCAGACAAATGTGTGATGAGTATTTACTGAAGATCACTTACTCATGTGCTTATAAGTCAGTATACTAAAAATCCATTTTTACTTTTCTGATAATGTTGGATATTTGAATTATGACATTGTCCAATATAAAAAAATACTGTACTAAATTCAATAAAAATGTAACAGTTCAAATTATAGCCAGAAACAGTTGTCATCCTCAAATGTAGTAATTAAAGGGTGTTGAATAAAATGATATTTACAAAGGTATGTGCATGGTGAAGGAAAACCAACAAGGAATAATGAACCCTCCACTCTAGGCCTAACAGGTTGAAGAGTATCATCACCTCTCAGCTTCAAGGGGTGGGGAAGATGGAGAAGTTCCCACAACCTGAAGGGAGTGCTGCAGTGTCAGATGGCCATCTCAAAGGAACTGCAACTTCCGTTGAGAATTAGCCATATCTAATCTGCAACCAGACAAAAAAGAAGCCAAAATAATATGCTTCACCCCTACTGTCACCCTGCCACCTAATTTTCTCTTCAGACGGCCTAAGTCCAGTGTGAAATTCAAGGGTCAGGGAGCTTATTGACTCAGTCCATGAAGTTCAGCCTCCTTAGGCATAGAATAGAATGGAAAAAGGTAGGAAATGATTCTGGAAAGATTCTGGACAATATGAATGATATAAATATTTTCAAAATGCCAAAAGCAAGTGAATGCTATTAAAATGCTTCAAGAACTGCAATTTTTAAAAAGCAGGGTCAATAAAAATTGCTACTAGATGGCTAAAAAATTTATTTTATGCAAGCATAATTTTCCCGTAAGGAAGTTTATTTTTTGCTAATCACTATACAAAAAAGTTTTAATGGTAATGTTTCTGTCATATTGAAGCAGTGATTATAATTCTTCATTAACTCCTTACTGTTTGATAATTGATCGTGGTATATTTTTGTTGTTTACCACATTTTCATGGAAATGTACTTATTCTCATAGATTAATTTTTAAAAATAGTCTTAACTTCAGGAAATTGATGATTAGTAAGCCTAAATAAGTAATAATATGAGGTCTTTGTTATATTTGCTTTGTTTTCTTTCATTTTCCCTTACCATGCCTTCAGAGTTCAACTATATATTATGTCTATGGCAGAAGTAAAAAAATACCAGGATTAAAAGTGAAAAAGTGTGTCAATCATTTGGGTATGTAAATATGTTATTGCATATTTGTTATGGATGCCCTTGATAAGTAAATAATTATGGTGCTTTATTTTTATAATGCAAATGTTAGATATGTAAATCTAGAAATCCCTTTTATAGCTATGTGATAAGAAATCTCAGTCCAGCTGTAACAAGAAAACAAATCTTAATATCATAAAATTACCATAAAGTATTTAATCTATTATCTTTCATCTATTTCAATGATAGCTATAATGTGTTACAGTCAAACTGGTTACAGTAGCCTTTTTAAATTGAATTGTGTATCTTTTATTGACATATTCAATTATAAGTGTTATCTTTTGCTGCATCCTAGGATTCAAATGCTTTACTAGAAAAAGGAGATGATAAAATGTCTAGGAATACTAGCTAAATAGTGTACAAATTTATTGCTGAATAGCTCATCAAACATGGAAAGATTTAGCACAATTATAAATTTGACTTAAGATAATTTCCATTGCGTTTAAATTGCAAAAGTTTCCCATCCCTCAAAAACTATGAAAAAAATTGCAAAGAAGTAAAATTATGCCGGTGAAGAAAAATAATTGGTTCAATCTTCAATGAATTTTCATTAAGTGCTTGATTTCTGAAATAATTAAAGTAGGCATTGTAGACAAACTGTTTAAAAAAACACCACAAAGTACTTTTGACAAATGACTGAAAATGTACAAAAATATACAATTATGGTACTGTATGGAATTAATTAAAATAATGTACTGAGAAATTATGCAGCGCAGATGGAAACTATGTAATATTTTTCATACTTTATCAGCTCTTCATGTCCGTCCTAACATTTATCCAGTCTTTTATTCCTATTCACAGGCACCAGATTTATGTTCACAATCAGATTATATTATGCCTCACATAGTCTCAATATTGTGAATAAAATACGGTTGACAAGGGATAAAACCAGATTCAATTGGTCATTATAGATTTATCCCACCAAAGTCTCTAAAATCAATTATCTAGTTTAGCCATGTTAGTCTGTTACACGCATACATTAACACTTACCTATGATTTATTTTCCTTGGTAATCTATGAGGAGGTGGTTGGCCATAGGTGTGGGGCAGTGTTAGCGTATTAAAGGGTTAGACAGCTTTGATACAGTTGGATGGTACTACAGTTTGCCATGATGTTTGCAACTTAGTTTATTCATTTGAATTAATATTGCTGCAAATGTTAAATGTTATAAAAATGTGACATGAATTAATCAATACAAAAGCAATATTGGGGACCAGGAGTGGTGGTTCATGCTTGCTATCCTAGAGTTATGGGGAGCCAAAGTAGGGGATTGCTTGAGGCTAGGTGTTCGAGACCAGCCTGAGCAATATAAGGAGACACATCCTCCTCTGTCTGTCTGAAAAAAAAAAAAAAAAGAAAAACAGAAACAGGTGTGGTGGTGTGCACACTAGGCATCGTCCTAGCTACTCGGGAGGCTGAGGTGGGAGGATAGCTTGGGTCCAAGAGTTGGAGGTTGCAGTGAGGTATGATTCTGACACTGTACTTCAGTCTGGGTGAAAGAGTGAGACCCCATCTCTAAAAAAAATTAAATAAAATAAATAAAAATTAAAAAAATATATATAAAACCACCATTAGTAATGTCAGTGCTCAAGAGTCAAAGACCAGCAGGAACATCTTCGGTCAAAGTTGTATTCATTTTACCGAAAGAGACTGCAGTTCATCAGAAAAATGTGATGTCTAAGAGGGGCTTGTTATAGCAGTTTGTCTTATGGTAAGTCTTTTTGTGGCGGGTTTGGCATCTTGCTTTCACTTTCTTTGTTCATATGAAGCTTCATTTTACATTATCTCATGACAAATAATATATTTTTTTATTCTCAAGAAAGTCTAATTTAGTACCATATTAAGCAATCAACAGATGTTTGCTGATTTCAATATTAATTTTTTACTTTAATATTTCATGACTTTATTTTGACAAAAGGCATGTTTCAGGTTATGGCAAGTAAAATTTAAGCCAGCATGTGAGAATCATATTGTAGTGATGTTCGCAGAAAAAATTAAAATAAAAATTTTACTTGTAGATATTTCATTTAACCAACATAGCCACTATTAATAAATACTGGCATTGGAAAAATTTAAAAATTGAAAGTACTATTTTATGAAGTTAATATTCTTTAAAATATATTTTCTATTCATAGGCTTTCAGGAAGTATAGAATAATATATTTTGTTAAAATACAATTCGTCAAGAAAGCTTTCAAAATTTATATGCTAGTTATATCAGTTAGAATTGCTTTTTGATGGAAGAAGCAGAAAATTGTAATACTGTGGTTTAAATAATAATAGATTTATTCATTTCAACAACGAGGACCTCAGAGGGATGTAGACCAGGGTAAATATGTTATTCCAGTATCATTATGTGACCTCAGCTCCTTCTCACATCTCACCCTTCCATCTTTCGTGTATGGTTTTTGCAAGGTGGCTGTTTTAGTTCTAAGCTTTATGTCTATGTTTCAGGAAAGATAAAAGTGAAAGGACACAAACCACCTCTTTTCATTACACCTTGATGAAAACTCTCTCAAGTACTTCTGCTTGTATCACATTGTCCAGAACTATGATAACCGGTCACCCCTAAATGACAGGCAATGTAAAAAGGTGAATATCTTTTCTATCTCTATAATAAAGAAAGCTAAGTGAATCAGTAGGCTACAACTGGCTTTTAGGAATCATTCCACAGCGACCACAATACTTAAAATAAGCACATGCACACCCACATACACATAGTTTAAGTATATATATGTTAGCTTATAAATGCAAACATTGTTCTGATGATTTATATTTTAATAAAGTATACCATACTTAAAAATGCTTTCCTGAAACCAAATCATTATTTATATATATATATATTTCAAAAATATTAATTTATATAAATTATATGTATATAAGTATATAGGCGTATATAAGCAAATAAAATCCATGTCTTGAAATAAATTATTTTAAAATGAAAAATGTATCTGTAAAAATTGGGCTGGGTGTGGTGGCTAAGACCTATAATCCCAGCACTTTGGGAGGCTGAAGTGGGTGGATCACCTGAGGTCAGGAGTTTGAGACCAGTCATGGCCAACATGGTAAAAAACCTGTCTGTATAAAAAACACAGAAAATAGCCAGGCATGGTGGCTCATGCCTGTAATCCTAGCTACTTGGGAAGCTGAGGCAGGAGAATTTCTTGAACCCAGAGATGGAGGTTGCAGTGAGCAGAGATCTCACCACTGCACTCTAGCCTGTGCAACAGAGGAAGATTCAGTCTAAAAAAAAGATGATTACATTATTGTTCATATATAAATGTAAAGAAATAATGATGCAACTATCTTGTTCTACATTATTGTTTATATATAAATGTAAAGAAATAATGATGCAACTATCTTGTTCCTAAGCAATGTTTCATGAATCATTATATGTAAATTTAGGGGATATTATTTTTTAATTTTATTTTATTTTTATTTATTTATTGTTTTTGAGATGGAGTTTGGCTCTTGTTGCCCAGGCTGGAGTACAATGGTGGGATCTCAGCTCACAGCAACCTCCGCCTCCCAGGTTCAAGCCATTCTTCTGCCTCAGCCTCCAGAGTAGCTGGGATTGCAGGCATGTGCCACCATGCCCGGTTAGTTTTGTATTTTTAGTGGAGATGGGGTTTCTCCATGTTGGTCAGGCAGGTCTTGAACTCCAGACCTCGGTGATCCTCCTGCCTCGGCCTCCCAAAGTGCGGGGATTACAGGCGTGAGCCACCGGGCCCGGCCAGGGGATATTATTTTAAAACATAGTAATGCATATACACAAGTGAATAAATTTTACAGTCACATTGAAATTAAAAACCTGAGAAAATAATTACAAAATTGGATTTGTTAAAGAAAATTAAATGCAGTGCTGTGTGTTCTTCAGTATATCTCTCTTGGCTGTGTCTTTGTTACATTTTGATAACTCATTATAGCAATAAGAAAGATTAATCTCTTCTCTGACCCCATCTCAGAGTTTATCTGCAAAGCCCCTTGTCTAAAATGACCTGCCAAGAATTTACTTATTGTGTTCTGATATGTCTGCCTCACATTTATTAACCCCTTCTTATTTTCTGCTTAGTTCCTATGTAGTTTATATCTCTGCATGGATTTGAAGATATGACTTTGCTGTGTGAGGAAAATGAAATTTCAGTGTCTATTCCTCCCTCATCCCCAAAACCATCCCCATAGAAGTCAGCTGGTACCCATATTCTAATTGGTATAAAGTTGAAGTCTTATAAATATTATTAGAATGTTTCAATCCAGCTTCGTCTGCTTCACATTTATTAGGGATTCCTCCTGTATTCAATCTTATATTGTCTGTCTCACTTAAAATTTGTTGGTGTTAAACACCTTTCTTTTCTCCAGCCCCATTGTTTTGTTTCGAATTAGGGATTAAGAGAGACTGGGTTTGAATATGAAAGTCCTTATCAATACGTTAAAAAATAAAGTGACGATAGCTAGTTTTGGAGAAAATAAATTTAAAACAATATGAAAGAAAACAGGAAGCTAAACATATATTAAACTGATTAAGACTGAGAACATTTTGAAACTACAATTAATGATGATTAAATGCATGTATATCAAATGAGACAATCGATCTACATGCATTCAAAATAGGAAAATATGAAGCTAGAATAAAATTTTATAAGTATTCAGTCTTATAACTAATAGATTTGGCATGGGCATTTTTAAGTAATTTTCAGTAAATTGATTTTCCAAATTGTTTATGTTAAAGGGTCCAATCCTTGTATTTACTAGCCTTCCCTGATGTGGAAGAGGCTGAATATTGATTTTCCAGTCACCATGAAAGATGACAAGTCAGATTTGTTTGCTTGTTTTTGAGTTAATTACTTTAACACCTCAAAAGGCAAGAACACAGAACAAGAGAAAGAAGGATGTTGGAGGGGCAGGGTAGGGGAAAAATGTTACTAAAGGGTCATTTATTTAGTCTAGCTATAATAGGTAAAGAAATAATGGATTCCTTGTAAATTCCCAGGCTGCCTTGTGTTTCTTTTCTTTGAAAGCACTAACAATTCATGCACACGTTATTTGGCAAATGCCTCTCAAATTGGCACAACTAACAATGTCTAAAACAGAGACAAATTTTAGGGAAAGTGTAGTAGTACACAAATAAAAGTTCCAGTCAATAATTCAAGGCTTTATTGATTAAAAAGGTTTCAGAATGCCTTTGTCTTACAATAAATGGTGCATACAATACACATACACACATGCATATCCACATTGATTGGAATATAGACTACGACGTGTTTCAAATTGGCAAAACTTCTAAGCTTAAGCCACTGAATGAGACAAGATGAAATAAAATGTTCATCCCTCGGTAAAACTTCAAAAGAAAGGGACTGATGAGACAAAACAAAAATAACAGATGAGACTCCTTTGCCATCTTCAGTTATGTACTTTGGGTACTCTTTCCATGTCATTTTTGGCAATGATGGAGAATGCTACTAAGGAAAAAAAAGAAGACAACACCAATTTTTCTGAGTGCATGCAGTTAGGTACATAGCAACTAACCTGAAGCTTTGTGGATTCCAGATGGGACAAGCAATCAGATTACTTGTGGGTGTTTTAATAGTACCCAGAGGGTATAATAAAATCACTCACCATATGTTTAATGTCCATACAGCTCTGTTTCTTTGAACTGCTACTTTAATCTTCCTTTTTATTTACATTTTATTGCTATACACTTAAATTGATGTCTTTTCTTATCTACAGATAAACTCACAGACAATATGTGAACACTCACACACATCTCTTATCTCTCATTTTGCTGTATTTCCTACTTATTTCTTTGATATTTTAGTTTTCTGCACAATAATGTGGGCATCTTTCAACCTTTATGACTAAAGATGTTCATTCCCATGTCTCTTTGCTAAACTTGCTCTTTATTCTAGATTTCATGATTAAGAGTATGAAGGACAGAAACAAAATTGTTATGGGTTAGAAAAAAAAATATAAATATGAAAAGTGAGTATAGATTGCATACAATTCTGTCAGAAAACTTTAAGTGGTTCCAAAGTTGCATTTATGATCTGAAGCAATATGTTACCTTAAATTAGTATTGCTTCCTTGTTGGTAAGACTATTTTAATGGTCTTACAAATTTTCAGGTAAGTTGAGAATTTGTTTTCTTTCTTTTTTTTTTTTTTTTTTTATTATACTTTAAGTTCTAGGGTACATGTGCATAACGTGCAGGTTTGTTACATATGTATACATGTGTCATGTTGGTGTGCTGCACCCATCAACTCGTCAGCACCCATCAATTCATCATTTATATCAGGTATAACTCCCCAATGTAATCCCTCCCCCCTCCCTCCTCCCCATGATAGGCCCCATTGTGTGATGTTCCCCTTCCCGAGTCCAAGTGAGCTTATTGTTCAGTTCCCACCTATGAGTGAGAACTCAAACCAAACTCCAGGAAGGTAAGGATTATTATTCCTGAGAAGATCTTATTATAAATTCAGCACGTAGCAGCATAATAATCACAGCAGAGAGAACCCAGAGCATTCAAGATTGTTCAGGATCTCTCAATATTCATCCTTGTTCTGTTTGATAAGAGGATATCCGAGTTTTAGTTTGGTTTGACTACCCAGCCAAAGACTATATTCCCAGACTCCCTTGCACTGGTATATGGCCATGTGACTTAAGTTTAAAAGAAGGTAGTGTAAACATAGTGAAATTTGCAAAGTGAGTCATGTTCTTAGTTCATGACATTTGTCTTTGACTTTTCATTTCTTCCTTGTCACTGGCTGGGGTATAATTGAAAACAGTAACAATGGGAGCCACAACTGGAGGATGGTAGAGATGTCCTGGTATCACTAGTCAATTCACTTCTGGATTAGTTTTTTGTGAAATAAATCTTTCTCTCCTATCTAAGGAAATTGATTTCTATATTCTGAAAAGTTTTGTTAAAGAACTTTAACTTGCACTCTGAATACTACTTATGCCTTCTGTGAAATTAATTGTTAATGATGTGTTGCTTAAATGAGAAGGCAAGTAAGCACAATTTATGACCTTTGTAGTTAATAGTGAGGGACTTAAGTGGTGGAATCAATAGAGGTTACATTACTTAGAGAATTCTGAGTTAATGCCATTATTTACTGTTAGTCCTACAGCATCTTTAAGTTATTATCTAGTCACTGAAGGACTACATGTTTTTAGTTTTTAGTGTTCTTGTCAACAACTTTAAGAAAAGTTTAAGAAATTTACCTATGGTTTGGCTAAAATATGTTCAGATGTACCCATGTAAGATCAGTGTGACTGGATGTTTCTATTTACTACAAATTTTAAAAACATGTGCTTCTCATGATTTACAAGGTATTTAAGATGGTTAAATCTTATATATATATATAAATTCTTATTGTATTCTTGACTTCACAATGGCATTTTCAGTGGAATCTGTTAGTCCTGGTTTTCAGACTGATTACATACTTTATAGCATTACAAATGTAGATGGCCATTATTCTCTTATCTCTGTGAATTGATGAACTAAGTGTATATGTATGAATATATAATATACATTTTATTTATTTATTTGTTTATTTAGAGACGAAGTTTCACTCTTGTTGCCCAGGCTGGAGTGCAATGGCACAATCCCGGCTCATTGCAACCTCCACCTCCCGGGTTCAAGCAATTCTCCTACCTCAGCCTCCCAAGTAGCTGGGATTACAGGCATGCGCCATCAGGCCTGGCTAATTTTGTATTTTTAGTGGAGACCAGGTTTCTCCATGTTAGTTAAGTTCGTCTCAAACTCCTGACCTCACGTGATCTGCTCACCTCTGCCTCCAAAAGTGCTGGAATTACAGGCATGAGTCACCACGTGCAGTCTACATATACATTTTAAATGGCATTTGTTATTGGGGGTGGAGCAAGATGGCCTAATAGGAACAGCTCCAGTCTCCAACTCTCAACGCGAGCAACACAGAAGACCGGTGATTTCTGCATTTTCAACTGAGGTACTGGGGTCATCTCACTAGGGAGTGCTAGACAATCGGTGCTGGCCAGCTCCTGCAGCCCGACCTGCGAGAGCTGAAGCAGGGCGAGGCATTGCCTCACCTGGGAAGCGCAAGGGGGAAGGCAATCCCTTTTCCTAGCCAGGGGAACTGAGACACACAACACCTGGAAAATTGGGTAACTCCTACCCAATACTGCGCTTTAAGCAAATGGGCACACCAGGACAATATATCCCACACCTGGCCAGGAGGGTCCCATGCCCACAGAGCCTCCCTCATTGCTAGCACAGCAGTCTGCGATCTAACCACAAGGCAGCAGCGAGGCGGGGAAGGGGCGCCCACCATTTCTGAGGCTTAAGTAGGTAAACAAAGCAGCTGGGAAGCTTGAACTGGGTGGAGCTCACAGCAGCTCAAGGAAACCTGCCTGTCTCTGTAAACTCCACCTCTGGGGACAGGGCACAGCTAAACAACAACAACAAGAAAAGCAGCAGAAACCTTTGCAAATGCAAACGACTCTGTCTGACAGCTTTGAAGAGAGCAGTGGATCTCCCAACACGGAGGTTGAGATCTGAGAACGGACAGACTGCCTGCTCAAGTGGGTCCCTGACCCCTGAGTAGCCTAACTGGGAGACATCCCCCACTAGGGGCAGTCTGACACCTCACACCTCACAGGGTGGAGTACACCCCTGAGAGGAAGCTTCCAAAGTAAGAATCAGACAGGTACACT
>NC_045436.1:127920793-127921636 GCF_002776525.5 Piliocolobus tephrosceles
ATTGACAAAATTCAATACCCCTTTATGATAAAATCTCTCAACAAATTAGGTACAGAAGGCATGCACCTCAACACAATAAAGGTCATATATAACTAGATTATAACCAACACCATTTTAAATACTGAACAATTTAAATCTCCTCTAAGATCAAGGCCAAGAAAAGGATACTCACTCTCACCACTTATTTTCAACATAATACTAGAAGTCATGGACATAGCGATTAGGATAAAGAATGAAACAAACAACCCCATCCAAAAGTGGGGAAAGGATATGAACAGACATTTCTCAAAAGAAGACATTCATACAGCCAACAGACACATGAAAAAATGCTCAGCATCACTGGCCATCAGAGAAATGCAAATCAAAACCACAATGAGATACAATCTCACACCAGTTAGAATGGCAATCATTAAAAAATCAGGAAACAATAGGTGTTGGAGAGGATGTGGAGAAATAGGAACACTTTTACACTGTTGGTGGGATTGTAAACTAGTTCAACCATTATGGAAAACAGTATGGCGATTCCTCACGGATCTAGAACTAGATGTACCATATGACCCAGCCATCCCACTACTGGGTATATACCCAAAGGATTATAAATTATGCTGCTATAGAGACACATGCACACGTATGTTTATTGCGGCACTATTCACAATAGCAAAGACTTGGAATCAACCCAAATGTCCATCAGTGACAGACTGGATTAAGAAAATGTGGCACATATACACCATGGAATACTATGCAGCCATAAAAAAGGATGAGTTTGCGTCCTTTGTAGGGACATGGATGCAGCTGGAAACCATCATTCTTAGCAAACTATCACAAGAAGAGAAAACCAAACAC
>NC_045436.1:127921736-127990836 GCF_002776525.5 Piliocolobus tephrosceles
GGGGGAGGGATTGCATTGGGGAGTTATACCTGATATAAATGATGAATTGATGGGTGCTGACGAGTTGATGGGTGCAGCACACCAACATGGCACATGTATACATATGTAACAAACCTGCACGTTATGCACATGTACCCTAGAACTTAAAGTATAATAAAAAAATAAAAATAAAAAAATAAAATAAAATAAAACTAGAAAATTCCTGATTTCCTGAAGCTTACACTCTTGGAGGCAGGAATGTAAGTAAAAATAAATAACAAATAAGTATACAGTAGACCCCTTATCCAAAGGGTATCTGTTCCAAATTCCCCAGTAGATGTAGAAAACTGCAGACAGTACTGAAATCTATATATGTTATGTAGTTTCCTATACATACACACCTACAATAAAGTTCAATTTATAAGTTAGTCACAGGAAGAGTTAGGCTGTTCTTGCATTGCTGTAAAGAAACACCTGAGACTCGGTAATTTATAAACAAAATTAGCTCATGTTTCTGCAGGCTGTACAAGCATGGAGCCAGCATCTGCTCGGTGTCTGAGGAGGCCTCAGTTAGCTGTTACTCATGGCAGAAGGTGGAAGATGAAGTGAAGAGTAGGCATGTCACATGGCCAGAGCAGGAGCAAGAGAGAGAGTGGGTGGGGAGGTGCCACACACTTTTAAACAACCAGATCTTGCAACAACTCACTTGCTGTGGCAACGACAACACCTAACCAAACCCATGACCCAGACGTCTCTCACCTGGCCCCACCTCCAACATTGGGGATTACATTTCTATGTGAGATTTGGGTGAGGACAATTATTAAATCTATACCAAAGAGATTAACAACCACTAAGAATAAAATAGAACATTAATAGCAATATGCTATAAGTTATGTGAATGTGATCTCTCTCCCTCTCTCTCTCTCAGAATATCTTATTATACCGTACTTACCTATATTCAGACCCCAGTTGACTGAGGGTAACTGAAATCACGGAAAGGAAAAGTGTGGATAAGATGAGACTACTGCATATAATACTGGGAGTTTATAAGTTCAATGGGGAAGAATACACAGGGGAAGCAACTTAAGAGTAAGTTGGAAGGATGCTATTTAAATTAAGGATTATTTGTAAAAATCTTTTTCTAAAGTGACATCTCAGCAAGGACCAAAATTAAGCGAGCCATTTATGAAAGCATTTGAGGAAGGCGGAAGAAGTAAATAGAGTGGTTCTGAATGGAGCATGTGTGGTGTTTTCAAATAGCAGCAAACAGGCCACTATGGCTGCAGCTGAATAAACAATGATGAGAATGGAAGTAGTTGGGATATGAAAGGCTGGCCTGAGGAAGCAGAGCATGGAGAAATGGACAGATCATATAGGACACAGTACACATGATGCATTTGAGTCTGAGCGAGACCAGAAGTCATTGCAAAGTCATGAGCAGAGAAGTGACAAGGTGTTATCTATGTTTTGGGGAGATCAGTCCGGTTGTTCATAAAAAATAGACTGGCAATAAGCACAGAAGAAGCTGGGAGTTCATTTAGGGGGTATTCCCAGATTTGTTCCTGCTTTGGGGGTTTCTGCAGGCTACCTCTACTCAGGATGCTATCTCCCCATTCTTTAAGTCTGACTTCTCAGTTATTAAATTTTGATCAAATGTTATCTTGTTAGAAAATCCTTCCCAGACTACCCTTTCTAAACTTTTTCCACTGACACTCCTTATAATCTTTCATGAATACATTTTCTTCATAAGCTGATTAGTATTTAAAATTATTAAATATTTTGCTGCTTTGTTAATTGAATGTTTTCTCTACTAGACCAAGAAAACTATCTGTCATTTTTCAGCCATTGGATTCCGCATTTCCTAAAAATATAACTAGAACATGATAGGTGCTCAAGTTATATTTCATGATAAAAGAATAAATATCATGCATAATAGAATTATTTGAAAATGAAAGTTTAACAAATCTATAATACACTAGTGAAAAAGACTCATTGTCTAAAATTTAGTCAGGTTCTTTTGAGTCTTCTTTTTGACTAGGCCTCAAGCTTGGCCTTCATCCCTGCTTGGCCTGTAGCCGAGTCTTAGCAAAAATCCTGCTAAGTTGGTTCAGAAAGAATCTTCTACCCTTGACCACTCTCAAAATCTAATGGAATTTCTTATTTCCCACTCCTGACATCTGATCACACTCACCTGCTTAAAGCAAAAATTATTCAAGTTGTTTCGGCAAGAATTCTCATACCTTGATGTTTCCTCTTGGTAATTTTCTACCAACCCCTTCCCCACTCTGGCTTCTTGGCTATAAATCATCACTTACCCTTGTTGTATTTGGAGTCGAGCCTTATCTTTTATTACAATACTCAGTTGCAATAGTCTTAAATAGTCTTTCTGCTAGAATAGTATTTTCCTTTACACTTAATGCATTCAAATACCTAAGCTGAAAATTGTTACTATTTATGCACATTTGCATTGTTCCAATTCTCTCACTATTATTCATAACTTAAGTATAAATACATTTCTGCTGATATTAAAAGTTGTCATTTTGTTATTCAATGTACATAATGGATTCTGAAGTGTCGTTAGGGCAAGTTCATTTATTCAAACCAATCATTCCGTTAAAAACAAATAGAATGTCAGTTTACATATTAAAACAAAAAAAACCCCACAAGAAACAAAACTTCATATAAACATCAAAATTCTGATAACTTAATAAAGAGTTACAAGGCTAAAATCAAAAATAAAAAGGAGAACTCAGAAGGTTGAAGTGAGCTTTAATAGCTGCTTTTGTCATGCTTTAGCCTAAACAGGATACAAACTTGAAATTTGCTTATTAAAAAAAAAAAAAAAAAAAATAAGACTGCCCCATTCTGCATTTACATTGAAAAATGTTATGAGGAATCCAGAAAATAATAAAAAAACTTGTCTGACTTTAATATATAAAACAACAAACAAAGGGTACAAAGTCTTTGCCACAGCAGTATATACGTATATATGCACACACACACACACACATTCATACACACACACACACACCCACACACATATATATATATGTGAATATAAGATCAGGTTCAACTCCAAATACAACGAGGGTGAGTGATGACTTATAGCCAAGAAGCCAGAGTGGGGAAGCAGTTGATAGATAGTGGTTGAAAAGTCTCCTGTTACACAGTTTATCCTTGAACAATGCGAGGGTTCGGGGTGCTGACTCATGCAATTGAAAATCCATGTATAACTTTTGAATTCCCAAAACCTTTACTACTAATAGCCTACTGTTGACCAGAAGCCTTACTGATTAACATAAACAACACATATTTTGTATGCTGTATGCATAATACATTGTATTCTTATAATCAAATAAGGTAGAGAAAAGAAAATGTTATTAAGAAAATCATAAGGAAGAGAAAATATATTTACTGTTCATTTAGTGGAAGTTGATCTTCATAAAGGTCTTCATCTTTATCTTTTTCCTCTTGGTCTAAAACTTTCTTTCTCTTTCCATTTTTGTTCCAGAACATTAGTTTTAAAATACATTAATTGTTGCTCTGAGATAAAGATTTTATAGGTAAATAGGATTTGAAAACACTGTCTACTTTCTTTTCTCAGCAATAAACAATGCAAGTTTGCATATTAAATGTGAGAAATTAGTAATACAACTAAATTTTGAATTTATTTCACTTTTAACCTCTTTTGCTCAATATACATTAATAGCTTCTCAAGAAATATAATCTGCTGTACTTGCAAGTGCAGAAAATATTTGCTAAAATTATTTTCATTCTTTAGAGTCTCTGTTACAGTTATAGAAATTGAATTGATATATCAAATCAAATAGGCGGATTTGAATTCCCAGGACCTAGAACAGTGATTTGTACCTGGCAGATACTCAATAAATAATTTATTAATTGAATTTTATGAATCACTTTGTGGCATATGAAACTATGAAGTTATGTGTAATAAGAAAATAAGTGTGTATTTGTGTGAGCGTATATATACATATATATTTAATTAATTAATTAATTTATTAATATATTTATTTATTGAGACTGGGTGTCTGTCATATGGGATAGTGTGCAGTGGTGTGATGTGATCATGGCTTTCTACAGCCTCCAACTCCAGTGCTCAATTGGTCCTCCCACCTTAGCTTCCCAAGTAGCTGAAAATATAGACATGCACCACCATGCCTAGGTAATTTTTTTTTTTTTTTTTTCTGTAGAGAGTGGGTCTCACTATTTCATGCAGGCTGGCCTTGTGCTGGCCTCAAGTGATCCTCCTGTTTCCCAAAGTGCTAGGATTACAGGCATGAGCCACTGTGCCCAGCCGATAGGAAATATTTGTTTTCCTCGCAAAATCTGGTTGTATTACATCTGTCATTTGCACATGCCATAGCACTGTACTTACTGATGACAGAATTACCATGTTCTAGAACTTCAGTCATAGGCAAGATACTTTTTAAGATTGCCTTATAATAACATTGTATACATTTTCATTTTTAAACAATCAATGTAGCAGGCTAATTAGCTTACCCACTTTAAAAAAAAAAAAAGATTTTTAAAAGGTTATTTTTGTCCAGACTTTTATAAGACATTGAAATAACAGAGACAAATGCCAAATAACAGGAAGAGAAACCAATTTTATGAGAAATCTCAGGCTGGGCGTGGTGGCTTACACCTGTAATCCCAGCACTCTGGAAGGCCGAGGCGGGTGGATCACCTGAGGTCAGAAGTTCAAGACCAGACTGCCCATGGTGAAACCCCATCTCTACTAAAAATACAAAAAATTAGCTGGGCATGGTGGTGCGTGCCTGTAATCTCAGCTACTTGGGAGGCTGAGGCAGGAGAATCGTTTGAACCCAACAGGCAGAGGTTGCAGTGAGCGGAGATCATACCATTGCACTCCAGCCTGGTAACAAGAATGAAACTCCATCTCAAAAAAAAAAAAAGAAAAGAAAAAAATATCTCAGAAAACAATGTGGATGATACCAGGCAAATATCCATATTAACCATGCTTTAAAAAAAAAAAAATATATGTGCAGTAAGAGAACAAGATAAAAAAAATGAATCCAAGAGAAAAGAAGGAAAGAAGGGAAAAAAAATCGTATATCAGCAATTCTTCCAGGCATTTTCAGCATATTAGTTTGTGTTACTTTTCAGGTTCTGTACGTATTAAGTATCATCATGATCCAATGAAGACATTAACATATGGAAAGCTTAAGCTTAAAGAAAGGTTTTCTGTCTTTCTTTCTTTCTTTTCTTTTTTGTTTTTTTGAGACATAGTTTCACTCTGTCACACAGGCTGGAGTGCAGTGGTGCGATCTTGGCTCACTGCAACCTCCGCTCCTGGGTTCAAACAGTTCTCCTGCCTCAGCCTCCTGAGTAGCTGAGATTACAGGCACCCATTGCCACGCCCAGCTAATTTTTGTATTTTTTAGTAGAGAGGGGTTTCACCATGTTGGTCAGGCTGATCTCAAACTCCTGACGTCACGATCCGCCCGCCTTGGCCTCCCTAAGTGCTGGGATTACAAGCGTGAGCCACCGCGCCCTGCCTAAAGAAAAATTTTCAAGGACCTATCCTAGTATGAAGCACTTGCAAAGGTCTTTAAATAGTTCTCTTTAATTCAAATGTATGTATTAATGCATACCTTTCTCTATGTATCTGTGTGCAATTACATTGTGTTATGATATTGATGGAAATACTGAGGCCAGACTTGTGGGCTTGTTACCCGTGGCAGTGCTTACATGGCTTAGTTGAACCCTTACCCCACTTTTGTTGCTCAGTACAATGCCTACATAATTTAACTGGATCCGTATAATGCCTAAGTGGCCTAGCTGGACGCCTACCCCACTTATGTTGCCCAAGGCAGTGTCTAAGGGATAGCCAAATTTCTACTCAGCTTTAACTCTCCTTCATTTTAAGAATCAGCATGCCTGTGATTGTAAGTTTCTTCCTAGGACGAAATCAACTGAAGTTGGCAGAATCCACAGTGGCAGTTTGAAGAACCTCTCGCTTCATTTCACTTTCCATGATAAATGACAATGACAGTTGACAATCACCATGACAATGGCTAGAAGAGACCCAAAAAGGACAGAAAAGAGGTGGTTCCTTAATTCTAAGAAAATCTGTCTCTTTTCAAGAAAAAAAAAAAAAAAAAAAAACATAAATATTACTCCCCTCCCTCTTAATGCCTAGCCCCATGATTAAATATACCCTATATTTGTGAATTCCCTCTTCTCAAGAGATGAGAAGTTGATTTGTGAGCCACACTGCCACTTCTTCCATTCTATTACCATTGAATAAAATTTACACCGCTTGACACTCACTTTGGGTTTTGCACGTTGGCTTTGTGACACTGGATGGAAAAGAGCTCCTTTTTGGAGTAACCAGAACCCCCAGTAACACGTTCACTTGAACTAAGACATGTTAAGTCTGCAAACTGTATGTACTAATTTTTATGCTTCCTATTATAAGTGGTATTGTGATGCTGATAAAGATATTTCAGTGTATTTTTTTTGCCAATAGTAAAAGCTAAAGGGCAATTTTCCATTTCAAAGAAGTTATTAGATACTATAATTCTGTCACATGTTTTTGTCATCATCATCATTATAACCATTATCATTATTTTAATCATCATTGCTATTATTATTTTATTTCAGTTCTAGATGTAAACTAGTAAATATAGTTCTTTAATTTTTTATGATTTTGTCTTTACAGATACAAGTTGAATATGTGAAAATAATCTTTTTACTAATAAGCGAGTAGTATCAGTCTTAACTTTCTATGAACCTACCTTGTCTTTGACTTTATCTATTTCTAAATGACTGTGTTTGTTGAATAGCAGTTTTTAAAGATGTTACTTATTGCTCTGAGATAAAATGTTTCCAATATAATAAATGAGAAATTCCATAATCTACATCTCTCAAATTAGTAAGGATAATTATTTCTTCTTGAATTCAGGTAGATTCAGGAGTTTTTTTTTTTTTTTTTTTTTTTTGAGACGGAGTCTGGCTCTGTTGCCGGGGCTGGAGTGCAGTGGCCGGATCTCAGCTCACCGCAAGCTCCGCCTCCCAGGTTCACGCCATTCTCCTGCCTCAGCCTCCGGAGTAGCTGGGACTACAGGCGCCCGCCACCTCGCCCGGCTAGATTTTTGTATTTTTTAGTAGAGACCGGGGTTTCACCGTGTTAGCCAGGATGGTCTCGATCTCCTGACCTCGTGATCCGCCCGTCTCGGCCTCCCAAAGTGCTGGGATTACAGGCTTGAGCCACCGCGCCCGGCCATGGAGTTTTTTTTTTTAATTATTATTGAATTTATCTTGGCCTCACACTGATTTTTTTCTTTTTGTCTCTCTTTCTTTTTTCTTTTAGAGACTGGGTCTCGTGTTTTTTTCCCAGAATGGAGTACTGTGGCACGATCATGGCTCACTGCAGCCTCCAACTCTTGGTCTCAAGTCATCTTGTTGTCTGAATCTTCTGAGTAACTGGGACTACAGGCATGTGCCACCATATCCTGTTAACTTTAAACATTTTTTGTAGAGATGAGGCCTCGCTGTTTTTCCCAGGTGGCCTCAGACTCCTGGCCTCAAGTAATCCTCCTGCCTTGGCCTCCCAAAGTGCTGGGGTTATAGAGGTAAACCACTGGCCTTGAGTGTTTTCTTAATAAGGCATATTTAAATGTTATATAATATAAATGTTATGTAATTACATATTTAAATGTTATGTAATTTTTAACTCATCAAAAGTTTGATTTTATGTTCTAACATATATTATTTTCTCTCATTTGTTTTATGCTAAACAACACTTATTTTAGTATAGGCAGTGTTCAAGGTGTGTGATCAATTTGATTTTGGCCATAGTAAATAGCTGAGAAGATCTCAGTTCACCTCAACAAAATTTTCATTGCAATTTGCCCTTAAGCTGAATACTAATAACAACTAAACATAACACTCTGTCTCTGGGAGAAATAATAACAATTTTGTTAATGTATTTAAGAATGTGATTTCAGCCCTCACTGCTCCATGTTGTTAATGAAACATAATTCCTACATATAGCAAATTGCCTTTCTCTAATGATCTTATCTTGAAAGCAAAATAATAAATAATTTCACTATGCCATCATTGTCTATTCTGTATCCACATTTTAATTTCAAAATTGGACTCTACTCTTTGAATTATTTTCTGTGCTGTGGGCAGAAAAAGTGCAGGTACTTTTTAATCCAGTGATATTCATGCATTAGTACTGAATACTACTTGTATAGAAGTAAATGAACAAGATGACTTTTCTTTGGTACACTAAGGAATATATATTTTCTTAGAATTTTAAAATGTTTTTGTTGTTATTCGTGTTGTAGGTTCCACATAATGGTGGTTAAGGGTAAACTTGTCAATAACATGAATTCTAGAATGATAAATAGAATGTGCTTTATTATTTCTTGTAAGGCATTTTGCAGTCATTCCATTAAAATCTCCACAGTGGCATCTTTAAAAATCTAAGGTCTAATTTTTCACTGGACAATAAGGTATGTCACCCTTCAACAAGATTTTATTGAAATTTCTTTGTACAAATACATATATAGAAGAACATTTATGAAATTACATGATATACAAAATAAAGAAGCATTTCTGCAGAATGTGACCTTTTCTGCCATAGTCAAAGCTGCTCCACAAAAGTACACATATACACAAATTATTGAATCAAAAATTCAGAATATACTAAATACTATATTTACCTTTGAAAATACAAAGGTATATTGTACATTTAAAACTTATTTACTGCATCCAAATTTTTCCACATTGCTCGACACTGGTTATATTTACTCTAGTTCATATAAACATAAATGCACAATGCTATTCTAGGTAATAGATAATCACTAAAGTTTTTGGAATCTGCGAGGCCAAGGACCATATCTATGTGTATCCCGTTATCTAGTCCATTGTATTGTGTATTAAAGTTCGTTAATATATATTTGTTGAATAAATGTGTGAAAAGAGTAATCAAACATCAGCTTTGCTTCAGAAAAATTAATCTTCTAACAATGTGTATATCTGAGTGAAGTAGGGAAATTTGAAGCAGAGAACTTAGGAAACTATTACAACTGTTAAGATAGATGCTATGGGCCACCGCGGTGGCTCACGCCTGTAATCCCATCACTTTCGGAGGCTGAGGTGGGTGGATCACGAGGTCAGGAGACAGAGACCATCCTGGCTAACACGGTGAAATCCCGTCTCCACTAAAAATACAAACAACTTAGCCAGGCATGGTGGCAGGCGCCTGTAGTCCCAGCTACTACGGAGGCTGAGGCAGGAGAACGGCGGGAATCTGGGAGGCGGAGCTTGCAGTAGGCGGAGATGGCGCCACTGTAGTCAAGCCTGGGCGACAGAGTGAGACTCTTGTCTCAAAAAAAAAAAAAAAAAAAAAAAAAGAAAAAAAAAAAAAAAAAAGAAAAGAAAAGGTGCTATGAAATCACCATAAGCTTTCTGCATATTTTTAATTTTTAATGTAATGCTGACTCTCTTTCGCTGCATAACTATCATAAGTCCATAATAATGCAGATTCAATTTATTTTTTGAGTTTTGGTCTTTGTACTAATACTTTAACAAAGACATTTGAAGTGTTGTTCTGATACTTCAGGTGCAGTTTGTTGGATTCATATATCACTGCAGTTGTTTTCAACTTCTGCATTAATACCACCAATGAGTCATGCCTAATGCTACAGACAAAACAAGACGACCAAAGAGCATTTACTCAGTGTCAGCCATTCTCACTGGAATTCTGTTATGCTACAATAAACAGGTGAGATAACCTTAAGTAAATACTAAATGACAAGTTAATGTGGGAAAATTGGAGGCAAAGTCAAGTGAAAAAAAATCACCAAAGTGCCAATACAAAATTAAGTCAAACTACTTATTATGTGGCAAAATGTTTCTGCTTTAAACATCCTTTCATGTTAACCTAGTGAATCACATTCTTCCTGTAAACTTAAGCTTGAATCCTGCCTCTTTCAAGATTTCTTTTCAAATATCTGCTATTGGAGTGTACCTTTTTTCCAATTAACTCACCCAAAAACTTTTCATTAAGCACCTACTGTATGCCAGATATTATTCTACATGCTGAGGATACGGCAGTGAATAAAATCGAGCAAGAATCTGATATGATGGAACTTATATTCTAGCATGAAAGGCAGACAATAAACAGCAATAAGGTTTGCCAAGTAGTGGTAAGAACAATAGAGAAGTAGCAAGATAAGTGGATAAACCATATCACAAAAATTATGACTGTGTGATAAGCATTTTTATTTGTCATCCTTTTAGTGGATTAATTGTAATACAAATTCTGATTCAATATTTTGATGTTTGACCTCAGATAGCTTTAAGTCTCAAACCCCCTTCTCTCCTCTGCTCCACATGTGGAAAAGATGATATGAAAACACAGATGTTCTTCTTTTGGCACCGGTGGGAGTTTCAAATCATGAAAGAAATTTGGCTAAACTCTATCCTTTACAGGTACCTTAATAGGTATTTATTCACCAGGGTATATTTGAGCTCCCTTTTTTAAAAAAAATAGTACTGATAAGCATGAAAATATGTCAGCTTATTTTAACTGCAAAAGTGTGTTAGTAAATAATCAATTTTTTTAAAGCATCTAGAGTTTTGATTTACTTATTTGATTAAGGGTTGACAATTTTATCTAAAATATAGTCTTGTTAGCATTTAAGTTCTTTGGTTTCCTACATAGAGATTCATTCCTATGAATAAGTCTTAATATTTTCATGTGAAGATGTTTCATAAATATTTTCTTGTGGAGACATTTCCCTCATTCCGATGAAAGAATTGAAGGATAGACAAGATATACTTAATTTTATCATGAAAATTTGCAGTGAATAATATGTTAATTACTAAAACTTTCTTTTTAATGAGTACACTTTTGCTCCAGAAACAGTATGAGGAACTTAGCACAAGCGATCTCTTTACGTCCTTAGAATAGCCTATGAGAAATTGTTCTCATTTTCTTGAGAAGGAAATTGAGACTTTTAAAATTACATCATTTATCTGTTTCTTCAGATAATGTGCTGGAACTGAGATTTGCACCAATTCAGTCAGGATAAGCAATCATTTATGTTGGTTATTTAAATATTGACTTTCTTAATTTTAAATGACCCTGTTTTAGATGCTGACCCAGAGACAAGGATTTGAGGGCTAGCAGTATATTTGGGCAGTGTGGTGCAGTATGACACTAGGACCCTGAAACCAGGACCTTTGTCCCAGGATAGTATCTCTGGGTACTCTGTGTTTTGGATGGCTTTTCTCAATTTTTGTAAGTCACCTTTCAGTGGCTGAGACCAGACAGTACCAGCAGTGCCATCTTGTAAGAGTTCCATATGCTCACTGCGCAGGGACCAAAAACGTCTTCCTTGAACATTTAAATCTTGTTGGCACTGGCAGTATGATCGCAATGGTGCATCCTGAACTTCCACTATGAATCTTACAAGTTACGGTTCCTGTGTTTCTTTGTTTTTGTTTTTTTTTGTTTTTTTCTTTTGGAGAGCTTTGCAAACACTAACTCTCTATGTGGCATTTATCAGATGTCTGAGATGCTCTGAGACTCCCTTATGTGGCTGTTTCAGGCCCCTGGTTTCAGGAGGACAGTCTGGTGACCAGACTGACTTTGCTGGCCAACATGATGTTCCTTTCCCATTACAGCATGAGACTGAGTAACTAGACTGGTATTGAAATGCTGGTCTTGGGCTACTGTTACTCATGTGGAAGAAAAGTTACATTCAGAACCAAATTTTGTGCTTCAGCTCTGTTTGGGTCCATTTGTCAGCTGTTACTTATGAGTGCTCTGAACATGATGCCACCTCCACCTACAACATTTGAAGTCAACTGGTGTGGTAACAAGTATGATTTTTCCTGTGATCCCCTTACCATAGGTACCCAGTGCAGTCACACCACCACCTCTGCAAGTCTCTTACCTTATATCAGGAAGTCCTCTAAGATTACTGCACTCAATCCAATAGACGTTTTCAATCAATCTCTCCTCTTGACTCTGGTCAATGTGGTGATAACATGTTCTTCCTGGAAAGTCTTACAACATCTCGAATTAGGGATGGATATTCTTTACATAAATTAGACAACACTTCTTGCTCCATTGATGGGCTCCTTGCCTATGCTCCTCTGTAATGCCGGTGCATAGCAGGCAGAGGACTGAGCAATTATAAGGTCTAGGAGAACAGAGACTTTTCCCCCCCAGTTTAATACAGTCCTGTTTCATCAACATTGAGAAAAGTACCTGACATGTAACAGCGGTTTAATAAATGTTCGTTGAACAAGAGTTATTGAATTTTACTCAACTTGTCTTCAGTTCACATTAATTGTGCTTCATGAAATATTTTCTCTCTTGTCTGCTGTTATGTTTACCTTTCTTTGTGCTCTTCTTTATACCCCTTAAATATTCTTTATTATTATTATTATTATTGTTGTTATTGAAACGGAGTCTCACTCTTGCGCCAGGCTGCAGTGCAGTGGCACAATCTCGGCTCACTGAAATCTCTGCCTCCCAGGTTCAAGCAATCCTCTGGTCTTAGCCTCTGGAGTAGCTGGGACTACAGGTACGCATCACGATGCTCAGCTAATTTTTACATTTTTAGTAGAGATGGAGTTTCACCATGTTGGCCAGGATGGTCTTGATCTCTTGACCTTGTGATCTGCCTATCTCAGGCTCCCAAAGTGCTGGGGTTACAGACGTGAGCCACGGCGCCCGACCTGTAACTCTTAAATATTCTTTTGTCCCAGTTGCATTTTCCATTTCTTGGTCTAGATGTTCACCCTGAATGGGCTCTTGTACTGATCTGTGTACAACTACTTAACATCTATAAAATGATAACTCTGAAATGTGATTTCCAACACAAAGCTTTCTTTTAAATTGCAGACTGCATGTGATGGATACCTCCACCCAGATATCTCATGATACCTCATTCCAATACAGTCAAAACTTAACTTCTTCTCTTCCTATCCCTAACTTCTAATTTTCCTGTTCTCCCTTTATGAAATAGCTACTCACCAAGTGTTTTGCCTATAAACAAATAGGAAACAATGGAGCATATCTCACTAATAAACTATATATACAATAAAATAATATACTTAAGGATGTAGAAAAAAATCTCTAATATGATGAAAATAAAGTCTTCTGAATACTGTGAGGAAAGAAGTGAACTTGTGAGATACAGGCCTTTCCTCTTGTACTCTGACTTAAAATCCGAGCTGAGACCATAAAAACGATAAGAAATTGTAAGATTTAAGGTGAAATGTCCAGTGAAAGAAAAACCAATTAATTCAGGGCTACTTAGCACACATTTCATTGTGTGATACAATTTGCTCTTTTTTTCTTTCATCAAAATTATATTTTACAGTCCAGGAAAATCTTAAAATGTTAAATTGAATTTGATTTAATTCAATTAAACAAATAGTTATCTTCCTGTTATCTTCTAGATACTTTCCTATTACATGTGAATAATATAGTAATCAAGACAGACATAGCCGTTATACTTACTGAAAATGCTAGTGTTAGAGATGATTTAGTATTACTATTTCTGTGAGTTCAAACAATGTAATCAGGAATCTCCCCTTTCCCTCTTTTATCTCTGATTTCCTTTGGATGACTATGCATGAAACAGTCAATGTAACTGGGAACAACGTGCTGTTACTGGCCAGGTTCAGATCATTTTCTCATACCTGGAACCTGGAGTTGGCATCAGTCCCACACAAATCACATGGACAGAGAATAGGCAAGAGATAATTTCTAAAGAAAAAAAAAAAAAAAAAAGAATGTCTATTAGTAGGAGTAGGAACTCTCTTTTGGTAAAAGCATAATATATTAGCTATGTTCCACCATTTCTATGGATGCTCGAAGCCTTTCTTCCTACACATAACATTTAAAATAAGTTCTCCTCTAACATAATGCAACTATCTATATACAATTGGAAAGCTCACTCATCCTGTTCCCAGAGGAAGACAACACACTGTCTTGCCCGGATCCACATCCAGGATGATTAGCATTCCTTTCATTCAAGTCCAGATGGAGCACATCACAGTCCAGTAATCTGTGGAGAAATGATAAATTTCACAAACTTTCACACATTCAAAACACAATGGTGCAGAAGAACAGCAATAAAAGCTTCCATTTAGAGTAGGGTACAGGAAGAAAGAATCACAGTGGTCTTTCTGGGCAAGGATAGCAAAGATTCTTGTCCTGGAAGATTTGACAGTTCTGAAGCAGCCATTCAGTTTGGCTGACTAGAACTCTGTCCTCAGTAGGAGTCCTTTAATCTAGCATCTCCATGTTAAAACAAAACAAAACAAAACATAACAAAACAAAATGAAACAACAAAAAGAAACAATCTGAGACACTTGCCTTCAGGAGCTGCATCTCTCTCTTGTTTTTAAATATCCTTTGGGGAACTAGAAACTTTCACTGATGATGAATCAAGCTTATGACAGATTTCTCAGTTGTCTTGAAATATAAGTTTATGATTAGTGTTAGACTGAATCCAAGGACCAGTAGCTGAAGAATGAGAATTACCTTTCCATAGAATACATAATCTATGATTTAAGGGATTTTTGTTGTATTCACTGTTGCAGCACCAAGCCCAGTAATATTGCAGAAATTCAGTAAATATGTATTAATTGAATGAATTAGGTTTTCTTTTTTTCTTTTCTTTTCTTTTCTTTTTTTTTTTTTTTTTTTTTTTTTGAGACAGGGTCTCATTCTGTTGCCCAGACTGGAGTGCAGTGACATGTTCTTGGCTCACTGCAACCTCCGCCTCCCGGATTCAAACGATTGTCCTGCCTCAGCCTCCCAGTAGCTGGGACTACAGGCGTGTGCCACCATGTCTGGCTAATCTTTTGTATGTTTAGTAGAGCCAGGGTTTCACCGTGTTAGCCAGGATGGTCTTGATCTCCTGACCATATGATCCGCCTGCCCCAGCCTCTCAAAGTGCTGAGATTACAGGCATGAGCCACCGTGACGGCCTGAATGATTAGTTTTTTCCTTTATCTTGTTTGTCCTCCAAGTTCTATCATTTCTGTCCACTAAATTCCCATTAAACTTGCTCAGTTCTCTTCTTTTTTCTGCTACCCTACTCCAAGTCACCGTCACCTACTGTCAAAAATACTGGGTCAGCCTACTAAATGGTCCCTTTTCCTCAACTCCATTTTATTTTACACTTAGCTCTAAAGTTTTATTTTTAAAACGTGAATCAGATCATGTTAATCCTGTCCTTAAAAATTTCTGGTTGTTTTGCACATCCTGAAGGATTTGGAAAAGACTTAAGCCTTGGTAACGAACCCTTAAAACAATTTAATAACATGCTTCTCTCTCATAACTCGTTACTGCATGTCTGTATAGGGGACATCTGTTGTGTTTGTCCACACAGAAACATTTCTGGTACGGAATCTTCTTTTCTGATTGGGAGTCATTCTTTCTATGACATTTTTGTTGCTAGTAGTTCATGTCAAACGTCCTGCACTCTGCTACAGGAGAAGGCAGATGTTTCAGATCTGGCCTTGGAACTCTGCTTTGACCCCTCCTTCTTAACTTAATGGCAGAGGTGAGCCTCTCCATCATTCCATCAATAAAGCTAATTTGACTCTTCTCTCTACACTGCTTCCCAAGATGATTGTAGAAAAAAAGAATAGTTTTGTTTCAGGAGTTTTGGGGAGAAAAGTGGAAGATCAATTATTTCCTCAGCTTCTAAAGAAAGGAATAGTGTGATCCTGACAGAAATTTGAATCATCAAAATTTTAAGACTGAAACAGTGTCTTAATTCTTTAATTAACACATCTTTTTAGCATCTACTTAACAAACATATAGACAATAATTATAATCCCGTCTCCTTGAAGCATCCTTTTGGATTTAAACTTCTAGTGTATATAATAGTATTGAACAAATAATAATTACTTAGTACATATTTTTAAGTTTAAATAAAAGGGAATAGGCTGGGTGTGGTGGCTCACATCTGTAATCCCAGCATATTGGGAGGTTGAGGAGGGTGGACTGCTTGGTTTTAGGAGTCTGAGACCAGCTTGGACAACATGGCAAAACCTTGTCTCTACTAAAAATACAAAAATTAGTCAGGTGTGGTGGTATATGCCTGTGGTCCCAGCTAACCCGGAGACTGAGGAGGGACGATCACTAGGGCCCAGGAGGCAGGGGTTGCAGTGAGCCGACATCCTGCCGCTGCACTCCAGCATGGGTGAAAGAGTGAGACTCTGTCTCAAAAAAGCAAAACAAAACAAAAGAATGAACAGCTTACTGGTTTTTCCTTTAAATAGTTTCTTATAACCAGAGCAAGAAAACGCATTGTAGAGATTATTTTTCCACTCAGACCTCATGAGAATATTTTAGTTAAGATTATAGGAAACATATCCACCATAGGGAAAGATTAGGGTTTTTGAGATATAAAAAGTATCTATTAAAGTCTTTTTATTACTATCTTTATTTTCCAGGATAGGACATATTAATGATAGATTTGGTAAAATGAATTTTAGGAGCTAGGTGGTTTTAGAGACATGATTAATTTCAGTTTCTCATTTATTCAATATGCCTATATCTCATTTTCTATATTCTGTTATAAAAGTCAATTCACATAATGAGCTGGCTATATTTTAAAATTTGGTTTTAGTATATAATTCATCCATGTATACAAGAACCATTTGTACCCCTAAAACTATTGTAATAAAACAAAACAAAATAACAAAAAAGGGAGACGGGTTGATATCTCCATTCTTTCCACACATGCCCAAACTTTATTTGTAAATTTAACTATGCCCTTCTCTGACTACTTCTAGTGCTGCATCTTCAACATTTCTTCTCTCATCTCTACCAAAATCAAGTTCCTGTTTTATAGGAAAATAACAATAAAAATTGCTACTATTGTAGATATCTGTATTATTTACTTGAATATTAGGTTACATAGTGTATTAGTCTGTTTTTCATGCTGTTGAAAAAGACATACCTGAGACTAGGCAATTTACAAAAGCAGTAGGTTTAATGAACATACAGTTCCACATGGCTGAGGAGGCCACACAATCACGGTGGAAGGCAAGGAGGAGCAAGTCACATCTTACGTGGATGGTGGCAGGCAATGAGAGAGAGTTTGTGCTGGGAAACTCCTGTTTTTAAAACCATCAGATCTCATGAGACTTATTCACTGTCATAAGAACAGCATAGGAAAGACCTGCCCGCCATGATTCAATTACTTCCCATCAGGTTCCTCCCACAACACATGAGTATTGTAGGAGTTACAATTCAAGATGAGATTTGGGTGGGGACACAGCAAAACCATGTCACATAATTGGTTTGTTTGTTTATTTATTTATTGAGACAGAGTCTTGCTCTGTTGCCCAGGCTGGAATGCAGTGGTGCAATCTTGGTTCATTGCAACATTCTGCCTCTTCGACTTAAGCAATTCTCATGCCTCAGTCTCTAGAGTGGCTGGGACTACTACACCACCACTCCTGGCTAATTTTTTGTATTTTTAGTAGAGATAGCATTACACCATGTTGGCTAGGCTGGTCTCGAACTCTCCTCAAGTAATCCATCCACCTCAGCCTCCCAAAGTGCTAGGATTACAGTCATGAGCCACCACCTCCAGCTGAGTTACATAGTACCTTTAAAATGTGCAGAACACAGACCAAACAGACAGCCTTTTAAACTCTTTTAGAACACTGGCACCTACATTTCCAAGAATCCTTTGCCAGGAGAATTCTAGTTTAGAACACACTAGTTGATAGTAATGAGGGTGACAGTTTGAAAGTAGAAAGGAAGAGGAGGTATTATCCTTCCATAGCAGTAACAGGTAGAACCAAGAGAAGACCTCACGATTGGGATATATAGCACTTCATAGTTCTGATACTGTCACTCTGCTTTGGTGCTCATGCAACAGAAACGTGATATGTACATACTGAGATTCCAGTGCTCCTGATTTCACCAGGACCAAAAGTGACTCCATGTCTTTTATCCCTCCTGTGCTGCTAAGGGCTCTGCAGCACATAATTCCCTGTGTTGAATATCTTTTTGTTAAAATAGCTGAAATTATTTTTCTTTTCATAGACAAAGATGAAGTATGTGTATGTGTTTAAATACCTGTGCATAGGTATACATATATCACAATAACATAGGTATGTATGCATATGATCAAAGATAATGTTATTTAATAATATCAGCTGTAGTTTAGGTAAGTTATAAATATTTTAAAGGATCTTACCCTGAACTGTTTACTATGATTCATTGAGTAGGAGCAAAAGTCAGTTTGTAAAAAAAGCTAATCATCCAATTGTTAGTTTAGCTCACTTAAAAATAAGTACCTACTACCAGTTCAGTACATAAACTGCATCAATGTTGTAACTGCATAAAACATATTTTGTGAACAATTGACAAATTGTTTAAAAATATTCTTTAAAAAAAAACATATTCTGGCTGGGTGTGTTGGCTCACACCTGTAATTCCAGTACTTTGGGAGGCCGAGACGGCTGGATCACAAGTCAAAAAATCGAGATCATCCTGGACAATATGGTGAAACCCATCTCTACTAAAAATACAAAAATTAGCTGGAGGTGGTGGCACGCGCCTGTAGTCCCAGCTACTTGGGATGCTGAAGCAGGAGAGTCACTTGAACCCAGGAGGCAGAGGTCACAGTGAGCCAAGATCCTGCAACTGCACCCCAGAGTGGTGACAGAGAGAGACTCTGTCTCAAAAAAACAAAACAACAACAACAACAACAAAACATATTCTTATAGATTATGAGTATAAATTCCTTGATAAAAACAAAGTGACTTTGAACCAACAGAATGTAAGATGTACCTGTGACACCTGGGGTCATAAATAATATAAAAAGAAAAACCTATGTTATTGAACATTTGAGAACCACACATTGCTCTCACTGCATTTCCTGAGAATATATTGAGAATTTTCACAGACTATAGTGAAGACATTGGAGAATAAGCAACTCTGACTCTTTTGACAGAGCAGGTTGAGGTATCAGTAAACAGAGGCCACTATTCACTAGCTGAATGTGAACAGTTCTCCAAAGGGAATAAAGAGAAATGAACTCAACCCCAATAAAATAGTATGTGCCATACACACCCCCTCCCATGTCTCCTCTTTAATCATGAAATTTACATCATTGCTTAAGAGTTGTAATTGCTCAAAAACCTTGTTGAGAAAGAATAAATGTATATCTATGAATGGGTTATAGCCTATAGGGTTGCTTCTCCCAATATCTTTTCAACATTCCTCAGTTCACTATCTTTACAATAACTGTAGTCAAAGATTTGATTTTTAATGTGAGCACTTAAATATACCAATTTGAACTTAGCTCAAATACAGTATATGAAAAAAATAAGAAAACCTGATAAGAAAAATTTATAAAATTGTCAATGCAGTATAATTATGTAAAATAAAATACTCTTGATCTAAACAAAGATTCCAATACAGTATTGTCTTTGTGGTGAGAACCTGAAGTTAATTTTTGTCTCTTTCTAATATTCTATATTATCCAAAAATTAGTTAATTTTAACTTGTATCTCAGTTTAATGATTATAAACTTGTGTATGTGCCGTGCCAATTTATGTTCCATTGCATTACACTTTCACAATTTAGGTATATTTGATAAATAGGAATGTAGCACAGTTATGAGACTCCACAATGATAACTTAGACTACAGTGGAAAATACACCATACTCAATCTTCTAATGAATAGAGAGAAGACTTGAAGTTACTGTGTTCTTCTTGATGATAGAGTTAGGTTTATGTTAAGAAAATTTAAGTAGCCAAGGAAAGGTTAGGTGAATTGTAAACACTGACAAATACGATACGTTGAATCTGCAGTGAAAACATATTAAGGTTCAGTATGTGAATATCCTACTACAATATTAAATGCATGACATGCTTTGGATCTGTGTCCCCACCCAGATCTCATGTGGAATTATAATCCTCTATGTTGGAGGTGGGGCCTGGTGGGAGGTGATTAGTTTATGGCAGTGGTTTCTCATAAATTGTTTAACATCATCCCACTTGGTACAGTCATTGTGATAGTGAGTTCTCTTGAGATCTGGTTGTTTAACAGTGGGCAGCAACTCCCCCATCTCTCTCTTGCTCCGTCTCTGGCCTTGTGAGGTGCTGCTCCCCTTTTGCCTTCCAGCATGATTGTGAGTTTCCTGACACCTCCTCAGAAGCCAAGCAGATGTCAGCATCATGCTCCCTTCACAGCCTGTGGAACCATGAACCAATTAAACCTCTTTCGTTTATAAATTACTCAATCTCAGGTTTTCTTTTTAGCAATGTGAGAACAGACTAATACAATGCATATATTAAAATAGAGCCACAGAAAAAATAGGTTAATACCTACTTCATGAAATAAGGGAGGAGACCACCCCTTATATTGTCTTATGCCCAATTTTTGCCTCCAAAGAAAGAAGAAGTAAAAACTAAAAGGCAGAAACAAAATCCACAGGCAGACAGCCTGGTGCTGCACCCTGGACCTGGTAGTTAAAGATCAACCCCCGATGTAATTGGTTATGTTATCTATAGATTACAGACATTGTATAGAAATGCACTGTGAAAATCCCTATCCTATTTTGTTCCAATCTAATTACTGGTGCATGCAGCCCCCACTCACGTATACCCTGCTTACTCAGTCAATCACGACCCACTCACACATACCTTCTTAGAGGAGTGAGCCCTTAAAAGAGACAGGAATTGCTCACTCAGGGAGCTCGGCTCTTGAGAAACAAGTCTTGCAGATGCCCCCAGCCTAATAAACCCCTTCCTTCTTTAACTCAATGCCTGAGGAGTTTTGTCTGCAGCTCATCCTGCTACAGAGTAACGTCAAGTATCAGTTCATTAATTAAGATTTTAATGCCTCTATTATCTTAATAAAAAGTTACTGCTTTAATAAAAAATATGAGGTTCTACTCATACTAGTCATTAAGAACAAAATTTTTGCAAAATCTTTAAAATTAATTTATCAATTCCATGACAAAACCTAAATTTGGTTACTATTTCATCTATGGAGACCCATGATCGAGATGAGAGAGGAAATAGGACTGGAGGCAGGGAACACAAGGCCGACCTACACTGACTTCCTAGAACTAAATCAAATGAAAGCACTTTAGGAATGACAGAAATGTGAATGGCTTTGTAACTTCATTTCATCCTCTCCATGTACACCATTTACACTTTGTAATTTCACATTAATCCTCTCCATTTACATAGACCACACAAGCCAAGTAACATCCTCTCCATTTACATAGGGCACATTCCTAGTAAATGACTCCATAACTTCACTTCCTTCTCTTCATTTACATAGAGAGCATACAGTAAGTAACCAATGGGAAACCTCTAGAGTATTGAAACCCCAGAAAATTTGTTTCTAATCAGGGCTCTTAAGCCCCCATGCTTGGGCCTGTTCCCACACTTGAAGTGTACTTTCGCTTTTCAATAAATACCTGCTTTTTCTCTCCTTGGTTTGTTTGTGCATTTTGTCCAATTTTTTGTTCAAGGCACCAGGAACCTGTACACTTTCTACTGGTAACAAAGGCATGTCAGATACTCTAAATTTAGAGGTTATAATTTTTAAATGAGAAATGAATTATAAGCATTACAATTTGTAACTGGGAAGGCTGTTCTTTATGATAAATATCCTTAGCATCTATGTGATTTCTGTTTGCTTGTAACAACATTTATACATGTAGTAATTTTGAAGCCAAACTCCTAGTAATGTGAAATCAGTTTTTCAGATAATTTTAAACAATGTATAGTTTCTAAGAAATGAAGTATAGTGTATTTGTTTGCTATGGCTGTGTTGGGGTCCGCGTGTTTCCTGAACAAAGGAATGAACACACAAGACAACACAAGACTAGACAAACATGGTGGCCGCGCCGAACGACACGCTCTGCTTTACTTTATACCGTCCTTTGTGGAATGTTAGCAAGTCGCCAGACACATTGTTGTTCCTCTGATCTTTCCCTGACTTTCTGAATTTCCAAGATGTTTACATATAAACAAGCCCCCAGGGTCTGCTATTTGCAACTGAGGCCAGTCTTGTAGGCTCCTTTGTCCTCCCTGTTTGCAGAGGAGGAATGCCCGGCTTTCTTTGGGAGAGTGGGACTATAATGTTAATGGGGGAATGGCCGGCTCAGTTGTAAAAGCAGATAGTCCTCTACAGGCTGCCATAACAAAATACTACAGACAGGGTAGTTTAAAGCAGAAATTTTTTTCTCATAGTTTTGGAGGCTGGAAGTCCAAAAGTAAGGTGTCAGCGCGTTTTGTTTCTTCTGAGCCCTCTCTCCTTGACTTGTGGAGGACTGACATTTCCCTGTGTCTTCACATGGTCTTTCTTTTGTGCAAGAGCTTATCTGGTGTCTATTCATGTATCCCAATATCTTCTTATAAGACACCAGTTAGAATGGAGTAGAGCACGCAGGGGGCTCATTTTAATTTAATTTTTATCTCTTTGGAGACCCCATCTCCAAAACAGTCACATTCTGAGGTACTTGCGGTTAAAGCTTCAACATATAAATTTTGAGAACACAATGCAACATATGACAAGAGGGTGGCCTGAATGTTCAAATTCATCTGTCAAGATTCAGTCCTACTCTTTGTATGTTTAGTAGGCCTTCAATATAAACTGGGGGAAAAAAAAAAAAAAAAAAGAAGAACGCTATGTATTTACATTTGAATATATGCCAAAATGCTATCCTTGATAGTTAGAGTTCATTATATATGTTTTATACAAGCGTGTTTCTTATTTTATCATCAATAGTTTATTAATAAAAATTAACAATGAAGGGCTCGATGAAGTTCAGAATCTTAGTTTCTCTGGTTCTTAATCATTTAGAAAAATATTCCATTATCTTTATCTTTTATAATATAAATATAAAATATATTATTTTATTTATAATATAAATTCAGATTTATTTTATATTTTATAAATCTGAATTATTAATATCTAGAGCTTTATAGTTTGGAGAGTTTTGTGGTTCTGACCTATATCTTTATTTAGTCATTATAATATAAGGCTATTTCTATTTTAATTAGCAATACATGCTGCCATAGCTGATGTTACTCCTAATGATACTCTTTTTGCAACTGCATAATCATGGGAATAATAACACTGTTGTATATGTGATTCTCTCTTTCTTTCTGTCAAAGATAGGGTTAACATCTATCTAGTTGCTGGGGAAAGCCCTATGCTTTTGGGAAAACACTGGCTTTGAAATAGGCTAATTTGTAAGCTGTCCCCACCATTTAAAAATATGTTAAAAAATACCCTCTATTTTTCTTAATATTATGTATGTGTTAGGTATTCATACTATCTCAATTGCTGCTATATAGCCAGTCAAAAAGTAAGGTCTACTACCTAATAGAAAATTTTTCCTTCTTCTCTTCCCATTTGACATATAACATATATGATATTGTACATTACTATATACTATAATCATTATTTAGTGTTTGGATTATTTCCTCTGTAATCATGGCCTCCAGGTATCTTGTGATAATAAAAAGAAGATGGAAAGCAAGTCAGCCACAAGAAGTTTAGAAGAGTTCATTGGGTTTATGGGGGTAACCAACATAGTAGCATAAAAGACATGGTATTGAATCTAGGGTGCTTTCTGAAAGAAATGTGTGTTGTTTCTTTTGGAGGTTTTTCTAGGGTAATGTTTTTTAATTTCTCTGTTTTTCATTACAGAGAATTTCCTTTGGTCTTTTGCCCACCTGTTTTGCTCCTCTGATTTGAGGCGAAGTGTGTTAATTCATTTACAAATGGTATCCATTTGTTTGGATTTCTCAAGTGGGTAGAGAAAATTTCACCATTATAGAAAAAAATCCCTATTTATATCCACTTTCACTTAACAGTTGAATTAGTGTGAGTTGGATATCTGGATAGATGCATCTTTTCTGAAGAGTGCAATACTTCCTCTGAAGAACTGGTCAAGTTCTACACCTATGGGCTTCCATGTGGAGCCACTCACATTGAGGCATGTATGTTCTCCAATAGCTCTATCAGGAATGAAGGTGATGCTTCCTTTTTCTTTAACTGGTGCCATTTTTTTTTTTTTTTTTATTTGGTTCAGGATTTAAGAAGGATGTGGTCTGGGTGCAGTGGCTCGCACCTATAATCTCAGCATATTGGGAGGCTGAGGTGAGTAGATCACTTGAGGTCAGGAGTTAGAGACTAGCCTGGCCAACATGATGAAACCTTGTCTCTACCAAAAATACAAAAAGCAATCGCTTGAACCTGGGAGGCTGAGGTTGCAGTGAGCCAAAATTGCACTACTGCATTCCAGCCTGGGTAATGTGTGGGGCTCTGTCAGAAAGGAAAGAAAAAGAAAGAAGAGAAAGAAAGAAAGAAAGAAGGAAGGAAGGAAGGAAAGAAAGAAAGAAAGAAAGAAAGAAAGAAAGAAAGAAAGAAAGAAAGAAAGAAAGAAAGAAAGAAAGAGGGAGGAAGGAAGGAAGGAAAGAAGGAAGGAAGGAAGGAAGGAAGGAAGGAAGGAAGGAAGGAAGGAAGGAAGGAAAAGAGAAAGAAAGAAAGAAAGAGAGAGAAAGAAAGAAAGAAAGAAAGAAAGAAAGAAAGAAAGAAAGAAAGAAAGAGAGAAAGAGAGAGGAAGGAAGGAAGGAAAGAAGGAAGGGAGGAAGAAAGAGAGAGAAAGAAAGAAAGAAAGAAAGAAAGAAAGAAAGAAAGAAAGAAAGGAAATTAAGAAGGGTTCTATGCTGTTCACAATAGCAAAGACTTGGAAGCCACCCAAATGCCTATCGATGATAGACTGGATAAAGAAAATGTGGCACATATATACCATGGAATACTATGCAGCCATAAAAAGGATGAGTTCATGTCCTTTGCAGGGACATGGGTGAAGCTGGAAACCATCATTCTCAGCAAACTATCAAAGGAACAGAAAACCAAACACAGCATATTCTCACTCATAAGTGGGAGTTGAACAATGAGAACATATGGACATAGGGAGGGGAACATCACACACCAGGGGATCTGTCAGGAGGTACGGGGCTAGGGGAGAGGTAACATTAGGAGGTAACCTAATGTAGATGACAGGTTGATGGGTGCAGCAAACTATCATGGCACGTGTATACCTATGTAACAAACCTGCACATTCTGCTCACGTACCCCCAAACTTAATATATAATAAAAGAAAAAATAAAAGCCAAAAACAAAGCAAAGTAAAACAAATGAAAAAAAAAACAAGGGTGTAATGCATCCAATCCTTCAAATCCCAACTCTTTTGAAACTTTCTTCCCATTGGAAATATTTTTATTAGTATTTTCCATCAATATGATAGCTCAAACCATATACTTGAAAAGTGCTAGGTGTGGTGGCTTATGGGGAAGGATTATCTAAAGAAAGAAGGGAAGCAGCAGCAATTAGTCATATGAAACATATGAGTGTAATTTTAGAATATTGTTTCTGGAGTTTCCAACCAATCAACTCAGTAATTTGTTTGCTCCTGGTTTCTGGTGAGCTACCGACTGCCAGAAATCACTGACTGGAGAAGTTTATGATGGAGACGGATGTTCTTAAAATCTTGACAAAAATACATGACTTTGGCAGGAGTACCCTACATTAGATGATTAGGAAAAAAAATGAGTAATTTTTGTATATTATGTAAAAGAAAAAAAGTTAAAATAAACATTCTGTGGCCAGACATGGTGACTCAGACACAGGATTCATCTCAGCACTTCGGGAGGCTGAGGTGGACAGAACACCTGAGCTCAGGGGTAGCAGATCAGCCTGGGCAACATGATGAAACCACGTCGCTACCAAAAATATAAAAATTAGCCTGGTATGGTGGCATGTGGTTATAGTTCCAGCTAGTCTGGAGGCTGAGGCAGGAGAATCGCCTGAGCCTGGGAGGCTCAAGCAGTGAGCCTAGATTGCACCATTGCACTCCAGCCATGGCAACAGGGTGAGACTCTGTCTCAAAAAACAAACACACACAAAACAAAACAAAACAAAAAGAAACATTTTGTGAAAGAAAAAGACAATGAAATTATGACCAAATCCATCTATCCTTAGATAAAAAGAAGACATGCCACTAGTGAGCCTGGAACACTATTTAATATGGAGGCTACAGAGACCAGGATAGCATGAGTGTTAATCCATTAAGCTGGATGAGTATAATCGTCTTACTTCTACTTGAATATATCTTTTAAAAAACTACTTTAATAGTACCAATTTCCTACACTTAATTATAAGTTGTATTCTGTCTTGAAACCCTTCACTTAGCATGGGTATAGTATATAGAACATACTCAAAAAATGCTCAAACAAAGGAAAGGAAGAAGGAGGAAGGGAAGAGAGACAAAGGGAAGAAAGTAGGAGCAACGTATTTTAATACTTTTTTTTAACATCTGGGTTACATATCACAAATATTAGTTGAAACACTATATAAAAAATGAGGTGAAATGATGAGTTGATGGATGCTTACGAGTTGATGGGTGCAGCACACCAACATGGCGCAAGTATACATATGTAACAAACCTGCACGTTATGCATATGTACCCTAGAACTTAAAGTATAATAATAATAATAATAAAAAGAAACCTAAATGTGAAGAGTGAAGCTATAAAGTTTTAAAAGAAGACACAGGAGAACAACTGTATTATATTAGAAGTGGACAACAGTATTTTTAAAAGTAAAAAATAAAACCCTAATCATAAAGAAAGAAGAATAAATTACAGTGGAGACTGCAGTTGACCCTTGCACAAGTTTGGACTGTATGGGTCCACCTATATGCGAACTTTTTTCAATAAATATGTTGGAAACATTTTTGGAGATTTGCAACAAGTTGAAAAAACTTGCAAACACACAATGTAGTCTAAAAATATCAACAAAATTAAGAACAAGATATGTCAAAAAAAATGAGATGGAAATAACAACATCAAGGAGGGTTTGAAATCTCCTGAAATACATACAATCAAACTTTTTTTCTTTAGCTCTCTCTCTGAAATGCACTCAGCACAACTTGTTAGCCATTACAGTTTATATTTTTGAGATCAGGTACTTATTACAGCTGAAGAGCATGTGAAAAATATTTTAATATTAATTTGCAATGTATGTTTCTTTATTCATACTTTAACATGCCATAACATCTTGGTTTTATCTTTTTAAACATTTAAGAAAACAGTGAGCTTTCATTTTGGCTGTCAATATAATACATATTTCAGCAACACATTAGGAAATTTTTTTCTCTGTGAATTATCCGTAGAGATTAAAAATAAAAATACGGTGGCGTAGAAAAGCTGCCAAAGCACATTATATGACTGTTCCTGGCTCCCATTCTATTTTTTTCTCCATCCAAATGAAGCATTTTTCTGCCAAAAACATACAGGTGTGGAAGCAGATCTTTCAGTCTGTGAACTCTTGGGTTTACATCCGAAGGCTGTATCTTATTTTAGCATATGTATTGATAGTTTATATATAAAAAAAGAGAAGTGGGATGTTCTTATGAAAATGAATAAGAAGGGAAGCAGATGTCACCCTTTTTGCATTATAGAAAATGTCAGTGGGATATATCTGGAACATAGCTACTGAGTTGTGCTTCAATATTTGTGATGCAATATTGGGTGCAGTGATCCAGATGCACATGTTGAGTGTTGAAAAATAGATCTTAAATACAATCTGTAAAACCTGCACAATATTATACTAGTTCATAGTGATGTTTGGGAAAAAAAATCAATACTTATAAGTGACTTATGTTTTATGTTTTGCCAAATGTAATTAATGTGATGTTATGATATTTTTTATAAATAGCCTGAAAACATTTTATTCTAATGAAAAGAAGGGGTTATTACAATAGATTATGACAGAAGGAATGAGAGAATATTCATATAAGAATCTCAAACTCATTTTTGGTTTATTTAGAAATGTGTTCTTATTGTTGGAAAAATATAGCAATTGAATTGTTCAGTAATAAATATTCAGATTCATTAAATTTTTAAATAATTGATTCAGTAGTCCTTGCCAGTGAATTGCTTTGTAAATAATGTTTTTCCATATATTAAATCTAGCATTTTGGTTTTGAATGACAACTATGGGCCAACTAATTTGGGGAGCAACATGTGAAGTACAAAATGGCCCATCACATGAAATGGTCTCCTTTTCTAATCTTTAGTTTAAAAATAGTGTGACAGTTCAAAATAAAGACAAACTTGTTTACTGAATTGAAGTTATGTGCCTCAGCTTCACACTTAAGTGCCAACACTTATCCCAATTCACATTTTCATCTTAATGATCTGCCCGTTCTCATTTTAGTACATGGAATTCTTTTCATCTTTCTGATCTCCTTCACATCTTCAATGTGAAGATTAAGTCAGGTACACACTTATTAACAATACAAATAAATAAAAGAGCAGTTCATGTAAATATTACAACATAAGAACTATAGGAACAGATAATAGAAAAAAATTACTTGGCTGAGATGATTGGAAGGTAGACTTAGTGGAAGTAATATTAAACTGGTGCCTGAAGAAATATTTTACTTTGAGTATCAAAGATGTCAGCAAAATGTATTTCAGACAGAAGAAAGAGGATAAGTAAAGATGGAAAAGTGAAAATCACATTACATGTTGAATAAACGTCTCTTTTATTTTTAGGTAGTGGGGTAGAAGATTACATTGAAAATGCAAGATCTGAGTAGTGGAAGGAGTTAGTCAGATGCCAAGATAAACCGGTTTAAAACAGTTCACCGGTTGTCTCTGCAAACTGTAGGGAGAAAAAAAAAGTCACTGTATTTTCTTGTAAATTGAGGTAGCTCAGTCAACTACAGCAGTATTTGTAAAAACTGTCAAGAGTATTCATATAGCCACATTTGTACACTCTTTCTGGAAACAATCCATTTAAAAGACAATAAATATGTTTATTGGAGTTACATTTTAACAATAGTCACTTGTCCAACTAATCTGCTATGTCTTTTATTAAACTCTAATGTAAAGAAAGTTCATTGCAAATAAAAACATAACAAAAGCATTTTTCATAAATGTGAGCATATATAATTAGATAGCATTTAGAAATGGCATTATCATAAGAAGAGTTACATCACATAGAAGAACAAAACTAATAGCAAAATAGAGTTAGGTAATTATCTGAATTATTTTGAAATATGTCATTTGTAAAATAATTCAGGTGTTTTTGACTATACATATTGAAGTAATTAAAGATTATTTCAGAAACAAAGTACATTTTTTTGTTTTTCCACAGTGAAAATAAATCAACATCAAAGTACAATGCTCACTAAAATGTATTATGTAACAATGTATATGTCATTGCTATTTTCAATTCTATTAAAATGAACCCAGATTATCAAATTTGCATCATTTCCAACTCTTCTATCTTCAAGAAATGAGCTTATGCAATTTATTTCATTTACTTTTAGTAAAATTATGTCCAAACTAACAAGCACGGATAGTTTTTAAAGCCCCAGTATAACCTGCTATACATTGACTTGGATACTTTATTGAAACATTATTTTGCAATATATCACTTATTACAATAATTTATAATATATATTTTTCTTATTCCTAAACGTGTGCTGTATTTTTCTTCTCCATATGAAGAAGATTTCTGATCTGATCGGGGGCTCTTCAACCTAAGGAGACTTATTTTTTAAAATGACATGGTATTGTGGTGCTGAAATAGAGAATGCTTAGGGCACTGAAGAACAGCCACCTAAACAGGTTTCTGTTTGAGTAATTGTATTAGTCCCAAGTGGAAAGAGATGACAGACACATTTATTACCAGGGCTAATTTTAAAGATGTGACCAGAATGCAGGGAGACCTCAAAGGACAGTGAACTGAACATGTCTACATTAGTCGTTCTCAAACTCTCAGCTCTGTTCAGTTTTTACCGTCCCAGTATCTACAATCTTGGTGCTTCATGTTTCAAAGTAAATGCAAGAACGCTTTACCTTGCATAAGTGCTTCTCATTGATCCTGTCCTCAATAAGAGGTTGAGATGAACTAGATTAATAAGACACATAAATCAAGAAGGATTGATTAAAAAGTAACTCACTTGAGGCTCTACTTAATATGTTACTTTTTTTAATAGTTAAAAAGATTTTTTATAAGTTATTACTTTATCCTGATAAGGTACAAAGCAAAATATTGCCTTGTGTGTTTGAACATTTGGCAGTTGAAACAATCATTAAAATATAAAAATAGTCACTGATATTGCCAGATACATATACATATATGTGTAAGGAATATAGAATATACCTTTTAGGGGACAGTAAAATTTCAGTTTTAATGCTCTAAGATTACTCCTAAATGTGATCTTGCATGGAAAGTTTTCAAGTGCAACTCAGGGTTCTGGCTCTAGAACCCTGTAAACTATTTGGCAAATTGTCTGCTGTCAAGAGACAATAAATACATACAACTTATTTATTATTAAAGTTTTATATTTTCTGTCTTGATATAATACTCCCTTTTGTTTCAAATAATATGTCTTCTAAATTTACTTTAGCTCTCATCAGACTTCTACTGTTTATATTGTTGTCCATTTGGTAAAGTAGATCTCCCAGTACTCTAGTCATTTCATGTTAAAAGTCATTTACCATCTTTATAACAATTTATTCTACCTTTATGACTCACCAGCTTCCCCTGAGATTGATTTTACTATGTCTTTCTCTAAACTTATAACTGACAATGCTATTGATATAGTTCTGAATGTTTATTTGTATCAATTGATGGTTAGTAAGAACAATTTATTAACTTTCAGCTAATTAATGTTAGGTAAATACATATCTTAATCACAGATCTATATTTATTTTATCATATAAAACTAAATTATTTTAAGTGGATTTTTGTTGTAACGTGATGATTTGATACACATTTTTGCTAAATAAAAGCTTAATATAATGAGAAATTTAACATGGAATTTGATAAATCATTTCAATTTAAGAACATTTGGAATAATGCTATTCAGTTACCCCTTATAAATACCTATGTACATTTTCTGAAACAGTTCACATATCCTAGGCATTGGAAGAATACTAAAATATGCTTTAGGTCAACTGAAGGAAAAAAAAAATTCCAAGTATAGCCAAAGAGGACACTCTATCAGTAAATCAATCATTGAGTATAATTCCTTTGATATTTTATTTAAATTGTATTTAAGGAGTGCTTTTGGCAGTGGAGTCAGTGTTCAGGATGTTCAGGCATAAAGCAACATTGCGTAAGCAAAAATAACCCAATACAAATGGAAGAGCATATCATTTTCTTCCTGTTCTCAAATTTCTTCTTTCCAATTAAAATTTCCTTTCCAGGAAACATCTCATTCATATCCCTCCTCTTCTTCAGGTTCATGCTGCTGATTGTCTTTGTGTTTTCTAGTTCTCATACTTTAAATCGTTTTCTTAGGAAATGATCTCATATCAGCCATTTATTCATTCTCTTTCAAAAGGCTTTGTCCAATTAGGGGAATTACGGACATAGGAAGAGATTGTTGGAGAAGCAACAAGATCTTTTCACACTCTTTAAAAATCACAATATGTGGACAGGTGCTTGCTGCACTAATGAGGAAAAAGTCGCTTTTTCCTGATGTGTGAAAAGCTCTAAGTACAAGATCAGCATACGTGCAGCAATTGTCTTCATTCCCCCATAGGTGTGGATAGAGGAATGAAGGCTTTTGAAATCAGCAATTTCAATATCAGATATTGAGGTATTACTTCTGACCATGGTGAGTGCAATGAAAATGTAACACTTTAAAAAGAGTGTTGACACATTTATTACGTATATCAGAAATGATTGATCATTTGGGATGTTGAAGAAGGGTACTTGGGAAAGAGAGCACATGTGAAATATTAAAGTACTTGCAGCTTTCAGCTTTCATCAGGTAAAGACAGAAATCAGTATTTATTCCACAGCAGCGGGTGGTTAACGGAGGCTGGTCAGACGGAAGTGGGAGCCAAAGAATCAGAATGTGAGAAGTGAGCAACTGATTGACATGAGGATCAGAGGACTGCAGAAACAAGAAATAGGAAGCCAAAGACAGTCAAAGTGAGAGAATGATGCAAAAATGAATTGATAATGAGACTGTGTATACCCACAGGTCTCAGAAAATGTTCTGCTATTTCAGCTCACTTTTACACAACTTTGTACTCAAGAGAATTTTAGACTCCTTCCCACCATCTCCAGTATTTTAATTGCTCTAGAACCAAAAATATGTAAGATAATTATGGGCTATATAAATATCTTTCCAAGAGCAGTAACTTGCAGAGCTGATAAGATTAATTATGTGGCAAGGTCTCAAAGTTATTTGTAGATGTTTAAGGGGATGGGGTGGAAGACATAACAATTTCTAGACTCCTCTATGAAGGAGATTATCTAAGTTACATTCTTCTTCCACTGAAATATTCCTCAGTGTATCACTCTTAGGGCTGTGCACTTATAGTCACAATTGAACATTATGAAGGGGGTGATGTTATGGCCTTCCAGTTGTCTAGATAAGAAAATAGAGAACACTTTATTTACAGTTAATAATGAGAAAAGTAGGCTGCACCTAGACTAATACTTTATACACATTCAATCTTTGGTAGATATTTAATGAATCCATTTGAATTGGACTGGAGACAGGGCATATTAATGTGCACATACTCGTAAATTTCCAAAAGGGATTAAAAAAAAATAAGCCTAGACATGTATCACTAGAATATAATATTTAGAATTTAGGCTTAGGTGAAAAGCATCTAGATTATACCGCAAACTACTTCCCTAATTTCTCTTGTCTTCTACCATTCCCACCTTTGATTGAAATAGATGGAGAAACAGAAATAATGAAGATTACTCATTATCTCTAAATCATGAATAAGTTTCTAAATGTCTTACAGTTATTTACTGTTAAAGACATGGTCTCTTCATTCCAAGCTATTTCCATTTTCCATTTTTACCACATTAACTCAGTCAATGTGTAAGAAAGAACAGAATTGAATCTGGTTATTGTTTATTGCCATATTTTTCAAAATGGTCTGAAAATTGATGAAACAACCGTTTTTTCCTTTAAGCATATAATCATATATGTTTGCATTTGAAGCATGTTCGAGACCATCCTGGCTGACATGGTGAAACCCTGTCTCTACTAAAAATACAAAAAATTAGCCTGGCGTGGTGGCGGGTGCCTGTAGTCCAAGCTACTTGGGAGGCAGAGGCAGGGGAATGATGTGAACTCGGGAGGCGGAGCTGGCAGTGAGTCAGGGTCACGCCACTGCACTCCAGCCAGGGTGACAGAGCAAGACTCCATCTCAAAAAAAAAAAAAAAAAAAAAAGGAAAGAAAAGAAAAGAAAAAAAGAACTATTAATTATGCTTGTAAATGGACACTGCCAGGAGTAGCAAAATGAATAACTTTTCTAATCTATTTGGAAGTGTTTGGTGACAAGTACAGTTTAAGTTTGTGGCATTGTAACTCCAAGAGTCTTAGACATAAAGTTATTGACTATCCAGCATTATTTTGTTTTGTGGGGGAATAAGATGAGGGAGAGGATTAGTGAGAGGTAAGTTAAGTTTAATGGTGTTCACAAGAAATTCCATAATTCTATGCAAAGGCTCCATCTATTTCCAAAACGTACTCCAATTAAGAGGTGATTTTTTCTACCAAAGGAGTTATGAGATTTTTCCCAGAACCACAGTTCATAGAAGGTGCCTGTGACACAGAAAGTATGTTCTCTGTAGACACATAGAACAGAAAGTGTTGCAATGACAGCCACAGAGACAGATGTGGTCGTCTTCTTCTTCTTCTTCCTCTCCTTCTTCTTCTTCTTCTTCTTCTCCTTCTTCTTCTTCCTCTTCTTCTTTTAAAGTGCAATGGTTCTTAGAGTCAACAAGTAAAGATAAGGAACAAATTATGGTCAACAATAAACATCATAAAACAAAGTCTTGCAGTGTGCAAGGATGAGAACATAATGAGGCACACAGAATGGCAAGAAGCTGTGACAGTGCTGTTGCTATAATCAGGAGATGAACCTGTTTCTCAATTTCCAGAGTGATTTAGGATATTACTATTTTGGTCAGTTAATTACTTTTAATGTGTTTTCTTGGTTTAGAATATATTCAATAATTCTAAAAATACTTGGTGGAATTTTAGGAAATCACTTTTTTAAAATTTATGAATGTTGATAGATATCACTAGTTTCTCAGTAAAGGGTAACTGGAGGCACATCAAGGTATACAAAAAATCATTTTTTTCCTTGTGGCACTTCTCCCTGTGGTGTACATCTGTATGAAGTACATGAGGGTATGCCCTAGTTTTTTGCTAAATATGGAATACCCAAATACCTAGCACAAGATCTGACTTCTGAGACACTTTTAACATAATAAATTAATGAATGATGAATGAATTGTCTGATAAAGGGCTAATGTTTCTTAATGAAATCTTGAGCTAGAAAACTTTTGAATGTATTATTAAATATAGATAATGTATCTTGTGAATTCTGTTAGGGCTGCTAAATTTACAATAAAAATATGGGATGTTCAATTACATCTGAACTTCAGATTTAAAAAAGCAAGTACACTTTTAGTACATGTATATATCAAATATGGCATAGGACATATTTATACTAAAATATTTTGTTTGTCTTAAATTCAAAATTAACTGGACTTTTCATATTATCTGGCAATCATAACCCAACCTATTATTGGATTAACAATTCTGTTTGCAGTATTAAAATCAGGTAAATAGATACTTTTGTTAAATGCTGCCTTTAAAAAGACCTGTTTCTGCGTGTTTGTTATATGTGTTAGAGTCCATCATTCAGGCATTGAAATACTTCTACACATACTTCTATTCTAGACTTTGGAGTTTCTTTTACATTATTATGAATACTTGCTTTTTCCACTCACTTGTGTTCTGGTGCTTAATACATTATTAATTCTCATTTCGCTTTAGAAAAATATCATTCTTTGTTTGAACAAGATAGTGCACACTTGTGGTCCTAGCTACTTGGGAGTCTGAGGTAGGAGGATCGCTTGAGTCCAAGAGGCAAAGATTGCAGTGAGCCAAGATCATGCCACTGGTCTCTAGCCTGAGGGACAGAACAAGACTCTATCTCAGAAAAAAAAAAAAAAAAAAAAAAAAAAAAAAAAGAAAGAAAAGGGAATTCCAGGGATTACAAGGTTCAATGTGCTTAGTTTTCAAATGAATATCTTCAGTTGCAAAGAAATAAAGAGATTTACAGTAAGTTACAAGTCTAGTTAGTGAAAAAGGCACCAAAACAATGGCTATCCAACTCATTAATAAGCAAAGCAACAAACAAACAAATACCTAAAGTGAAATCAGAAGGCTGAAATAACTGGTCTAATTAGTCCAATAAGATGATTATCATATTTAAAGAGAAAAATAAAGAACGTAATAAATACACTGAGCTTATGTTACATTCCATAATATGTTTTTCTTCATTTTAGCCTCTCAAAAATCCTATGAAATAATTATTATTCTCATTTTGCAACTTTCTCAAGAGGTTAAGAAAGTGTCATTTAAGATGTTTGAGAAATTATTTTTCAAAATGCATCATACCTTCTGGGTCTACCTCTACTTCAAAATTGTCCTTTCTTCTATCAGAATTTGACATTCTAACACATCATCAGGCAATACAGTATTAGGTTATCTGGGGGAGTATACTGACCTAAGATTACAGATATTTGTCTGAATAGTTTTAGATGAAGAAAATACATATAATTTGACTGGAAAGACACCAGGGGAAATTGTTGCCTAGAGTAGATCTTATGAAATATAGACATAAGAATAAACACTTTCCTGAGTGTCTGTGCTGCCAGTGTCACTGGCATTAGTTTTGGAAGCAGCTTCTACAACAATTTAATTTTCTTCTCATGGGTCTAAAGGATTGTTCTACATGTTACTTCTTTTAAAACACTATTTCTTCTTTTCAATGAAGGTTTTTGGCTAAGTAAAGAGAAAATCAGATCATATGTCTTTCCTGCTTAAAATCTTGTAAGATTTCTCAAGTTTTAATGAGAAAATCTCTCTTTAAGAGTCAATCCTAACCACTTTCCATGGCCCAGACATAAAGACTCCACAGTTACTCAACTCTTTTGGTATTTATGACAATTGCAGCATTTATCAAATCAATCTGGATCTCACACTAGCTTCCTTGAGGGCAGGAGCTTTGTCTTATTAATCATTATATTTTTAGCATCTTGTGCATCCTAGTGGAGAGTAAGTGCTCAAATTAGTCTGTTGAATAAATATTACAAATGTGTTACACAACTTTTCAGGCATAAATGGAGATGTATCTTTCTTAAATTTTTTAATAAAATTACTCATTTTCTTTTTTTTATCTATCTTTCAACTAATGAAGATAGTGCAGTTTATTTTATCTATCTATCTATCTATCTATCTATCTATCTATCTATCTATTTATTTATTTATTTATTTATTTATTTAAATGGAGTTTGGCTCTTGTAGCCCAGGCTGGAGCGCAATGGCATGATCTTGGCTCACTGCAACCTCTGACTCTTTGGTTCAAGTGATTCTCCTGCCTCAGTTTCCTGAGTGGCTGAGATTATAGGCATCCACTACCATGCCCAGTTAACTTTTGCGTTTATAGTTGAGACGGGGATTCCCCATGTTGGCAAGTCTCGTCTCGAATTTCTGACCTCAGGTGATCCACCTGCCTCAGCCTCCCATAGTGCTGGGATTACAGGCATGAGCCACGGTGCCTGGCCTATTTATTTTTCCTTAAATGTGCTTTCTATTTTTTATAGACTTAGGGGCTACAGGGCAGATTTCTTACATGTATATATCATGTAGTGGTGAAGTGTAAGCTTTCAGTGTACCCATCACCTGAAGAGTGAACATTCTACCCCATAGGTAATTTTTCAACCCTCAACTCTGTACCGTCCTCCCATCTTTTATAATCTCCAATGTCTATTATTCTACTCTATATACTCTCTGTATATTCATGTGTACCCTTCGTTTAGCTCTTGCTTATAAGTAAAAACATGCAGTATTTGACTTTCTGTTTCTGAGTAATTTTACTTAGGATAATGACCTCCGATTCTATCCATGTTTCTGCAAAAGACGTGATTTCATTTTTTATTTATTTTTGAGCAATATTCCATGGTATATGATTTGTGTATACACACACACCACATTTTCTTTATCCAGTTATCCAGTTCTCCATTGATGGACACTCATGCTAATTCCATATTTTTGCTATTGTGACTAGTGTTGCTGTAAATATGCAAGTGCAGGTAATAGGTATCTTTTCTTTTCTAGTTTCTACACATACCTGAATAGAAAAGGGCTATTAATTAGGTATCAGAGGTATTAAACCCTCAAGTAAAAGTCATTTTATGTCCCCTAGGTATCTCTAAACTAGCTGTTTAATACCCAGCAAAATCATCTAGAGTAATTTTATTACATATTCACATGAGTCATCAGTTTGAGATTTTCTTTACATACTTTCATTATTTAGAAACAATCTTAGGATGTGAACTTTTTTTAAATGATAAAATAAGACATTAGAATTTCGATAGGGAATATATTCAATATGTATTAATAGATTGCTTTGGATAACATTTACCTCCTAAATACATTAAGTCTTCCAGTCCGTGAATATGGGATGTGTTTCCATTTATCTATGTCTTCTTTCATTTATTTCAGCAATGTTTTATAGTTTTTACTTTACATGTCTCTTATCTCCTTGGCTATGCTAATTCTTAAGTATTTTATTCTTTCTGATGCTATTGTAAAAGAAATTGTTTTTATAATTTTCTTTCAGATTGTTCATTGTTAGTGTATAAAAACGCAATTGATTTTTGTGTGTTGATTTTATTCTGCCATGTTGCTGAATTCAATGATCAATTATAATAGTTTTTTTAATAGAATCTTTAGGATTTTCTATATACAACATTACATAATCTGTGAATAGGGATAATTTTACTTCTTTCTAATTTGAAAGTTTTTATTAATGATATCAATACCACACAAAATGATCCAGAGATTCAATGCAATTCCTATTAAACTCTAATGACTTTTTTTTTTTTTTTTGTAGAAATACAAAAGCTCTTCCTAGAATTCATACGAAATCTCAAGGACTCCAAACAGCCAAAAAATATTGGAAAAGAAGGACAAAGCTGTAGGGCTTAGGCTTTCTAATTTCAAAACGTACTGCAAAGTTACAGTAATCAAAACAGTGTGACATTGTTATAAATACAGATATATAGAACAATGCAATAGTATAGAAAGCCTAGAAAAAAATACCCTCATGTAGAGGGTCAAATGATTTTTGACAAGGGTGGCAAGACCGTTCAATGAAGAAAGAACAGTGTTTTCAACAAATGGTGCTGGGAAAATTTAATATTCACATGAAAAAGAGTAAATATGAGCCCTTACCTAATATTATATATACAAAACTTACCTCAAAATGGATTAAAGACCTAAGTGTAAGACCTAAAACTATAGAACTTTTAGAAGAAAACATATGGAAGAAGCTTCATGCAATTGGATTTGCCAGTTACTTCGTTGATATAACACTAAAGGCACACTTAACAAAAGGAAAAATTGACAAACATAGCTCCATGAAAAGTTTTTTTAAAAGTGTGTGTATAAGGACATTATCAATAGAGTAAAGAGTAACCCAAAGAATGAGAGGAAATATCTGTAAATAATATATCTGTTTAATATCCAGAATATGTGGAGAAGTCCTCAAGACGACAACAAAATAAACCAAACAACCCAATTGAAAAATGACCCAAAGATTTTAACATTTCTCCAAAGAAGATATACAAAAAGCCAGTAAGTTCATGAAAAGATGTTCAATTTCACTAATCACTAGGAAAATGCAAATCAAAACTAGTACCTCACATCTAGTAGGAGTGTGTGAAAACAATAAAAATAAAACCTCAAAAATAACAAGTGTTGGCAAAGATATGGAGCAACTAGAACATTCACACACTGTTGGTGGGAAAATGTAAGATGATTCAGCTGCTACTGTGGATAAGAACAGTATAGAGGTCCTCAAGAAATTAAAAGCTGCATTATCATATAATTCAACAATCTCACTTTTGTGTATGTACTTAAAATAATTAAAAGCAGGATCTTGGAGAGATATTTGTATACCCATGTTCACCGTAGTAGCAAGGGCTAAAATGTGGAACCATTTCAATTGTCCATGGACAGAGAGTGGATAAACAAAATAGGAAACATACATACAATGGGCTACTATTCAAATTTTCAAAGAAGAAAATTATGATGCATGCTATTATGTGAATGAACCTTCAGGACATTAAGTGAAATAAGTCAATCAGAAAAAGACAAATACTGTATGATTCTACTTATATGAAGTAGATAGATTAGGCTAAATCATAGAGACAGAAAGTAGAATAGTAGTTGCCAGAGGCTGGAGGGAAATAAGAAAGAGAAGTTATTATTTAGTGGAAACAGAGTTTCAGTTTTATCGAATGAAAAGAATTATGGGAATGGATGATGGTGATGGTTGCACAACATGATGAATATATTTAATATCACTGCACTACATTAAAATGGTTAAGGTGTAAACTTTGTGTATTTTACCACAATAAAATAATATGTTTTTAAAAAATAATGCTGCAATGAGTAACTTTGTTCAGACACATGTCCATATGTGACTATATCTAGAAGATAACTTCCTAGACATGGAATTGCTGGACCACATGAATGTGCATTTATAATTTTGATGAACATTGATAAATTTTCTTACAGTAATGTACCAGTTTTTAAAACACAAGTACATTGTACGTATAAAATAAAGTGAAAGTTTTGAATAACAATTTTAATTATTCTTCTCTTTATTCTATGTCTGTACAAAAATACCTGATGAATTCAAAGTTAGCATCTTCTTTTTATGCAACATGTAAGCAACTGATGTTGTAGATAATGGCATTTATCTTTGTTTATGGTTTGGTATTTAAATGAATGATACTAAAGATATTAAAATATATTCAGCATTTTAAAGAATTGTAATAACATCACAGAATAGTGCATCTCAAAAGACAATGTGGTTATTTACAATCAGAGCCTAATACTGAATATGATGTGCCATATAATATAAATACAAATCTTAGTGGATAAATCTGCAATCGTTTCAGGTACTAAATTTCCACTCTGAAAATTAGTGGCTGTTAAGAGAACTGGTTCTCTTCCAGGAGTGGGAGTTTTCAATTATTAAAAGATAGATCAAATCCTGTGATAATTTAGCATCAGCACATTTCTGATTGAAGGGTCTCTCCCATAAAGCATCTGACAAGGTCAAGAGGTTTCATTCCGTGCTGTTTACTCACAATTGATTTCTTTTCTCACTTTGCATTTTCAAGCAATTAATATTTTTCCTGTACTAAATGCACTCTACTTGTTCCCTCTAACATGTTCTCTATTTCAGAAGTGAAGAAGAGAGAAAAAAAGAAAATAAATATGTTGAAGTGGAGATGTGAGTATCCTGTTTATGGAAAGATACTTTAATTTCATATATCTAAATTAGTCAGATAATGTTATTAAATTACTTATGTAATTTCCTCAGTTCTCCTAGTTAATTCAGGTATATTTTCTTATTTTTAACTACTTAAATAGTTCATGAGTTACAACTTTGAAGCGACCTTGAATCTTCTTGTCTCTGTGCATTATTATTTTGAAAGGTTTTTCAGGATCATGCACTTTTGGACTCCAGCAAGCATTCACATCTGGAGGTGAAAGATCTAGAGGATAAAACACCTTTAAGAAAAATTTCAAAGACAGGTAATTATTAAAAAAAAAAAATAATGGGGCTGGTGACTTTTACTGTGTCTGTCCTGCAGATAGAGCATAAACGTGAAAGACGAGAGAGAGAGAGGCAGAGACAGAGACTGAAATAAATATATATTTAATTATATTCATTTGATCAAACAATATAAAAATTTTGACCAGAAAGGAAGTTTCATGTAACCTGTTCATCTATATTTCGATAAAAATCAGATTTTCTTTTAGTAGGACAACAAATTTGAGGATATATCTTTTGCCAATGACAGAAGTCAAGTAGGTGATTTTGTTCTAATATAATCCACCATTAAGAGAGAGTGTTAGAATTAAAGCCAGCACTATCTTTGCTTATTGTGATGTTTTCTATGAAAATCCCTGGATTGATTGGCAACAAAGCGACTTATGAAAAGATTATGAAAAATGTTTTGTACTATGAAACTGATTTCCATGATTAATAAAAAACACAATTAAATGCTTATATTTTTCTCTTGAATTAATGTTTTCTTTCAAATATTCAATGCTATTATTTAGTATATGCATATTAGTTTGTTTTCACGTGGCAGATAAAGACATACCTAAGACTAAACAATTTACAAAAGAAAGAGGTCTATTGGACTTACAGTTCCACATGGCTGGGGAGACCTCACAATCATGGCAGAAGTTGAAAGGCCCATCTCACATGATGACAGACAAGAGAAGAGAGATTGTGCAGGGAAACTTCCCTTTTTTTAAAAAAAAACCATCAGATCTTGTGAGACTCATTCATTGTCACGAGAACAGTGCAGGAAACAACTGATCCCATAATTCAATCACCTCTTACCGGGTTCCTTCCATGACACGTGGGAATTGTGAGAATTACAATTCAAGATGAGATTTGGGTGGGGACAAAGCCAAGCCATATAATTCTGCCCCTGACCCCTCCCATATCTCATGTTCTCACATTTCTAAATTAATCATGCCTTCCCAACAGTCCCCCAAAGTCTTAACTCATTTCAGCATTAACTCAGAAGTCCACCTTCCGATGTCTCATATGAGACAAGGCAAGTCCCTCTGCCTGTGAACCTGTAAAATCAAAAGCAAGTTAATTAATTCCAAGATACAATGGGGGTACAGGAATTGGGTAAATAACAGCCATTCTAAATGTGAGAAATTGGCCAATACAAAGGGGCTACAGGCCCCATGCAAGTCTGAAATCCAGAGGGGAAGTCAAATCCTAAAGATCCAAAATGATCTCTTTTGACTCCACCTCTCACATCCAAGTCATGCGGATGCAAGAGGTAGGTTCACATGGTCTTGGGCATATCTGCCCCTGTGGCTTTGCAGAGTACAGCCTCCCTCCTGGCTGCTTTCACACACTGGTGTTGAGTGTCTGTGGCTTTTCCAGTGCATGCTGCAAGCTGTTGGTGAATCTACCATTCTGGAGTCTGAAGAACGGTGGCCCTCTTCTCACAGCTCCACTAGGCAGTATTCCAATAGGGACTCTGTGTAGGGGCTCTGGCCCCACATTTCCCTTCTGCGGTTTCCTAGCAGAGGTTCCCCATGAGATCCTGCCCCTGCAGCAAACTTTTGTGTGGCCATCCAGGCATTTCCATATGTCCTCTAAAATCTAGGCAGAGGTTCCCAAGCCTCAATTCTTGACTTCTGTGGCTTGCAGGCTCAACACCATGTGGATGCTGCCAAAGCTTGAAAGCTTGCACTGTCTGAAGCCATGGCCTGAGCTCTATGTTGGCCCCTTTTGGCTGGAGTGGCTGGGATGCAGGGCACCAAGTCCCTAAGCTGCACACAGCAGGGGGATTCTGGGTCCAGTCCAGGAAAAAACTTTTTCCTCCTAGGCCTCCTGGCCTGTGATGGGAGCGGCTGACATAAAGGCCTCTAACATGCTCTGGAGACATTTCCTCCATTGTTTTGGGGATTAACATTGTCTCCTCTTTACTTCTGAAAATTTCTACAGCCAGCCTGAATTTCTCCTCAGAAAAATGGATTTTCTTTTCTATTACATTGTCAGACTGTAAACTTTCCAAACATTTATACTGTATTTCTTTTTTAAAACTGAATAATTTTAACAACCTCCAAGTCACCTCTTGAATGCTTTGCTGCTTAGAAATTTCTTCTGCCAGATACTCTAAATTATCTCTTTCAAGGTCAAAGTTCCACAGTCTCTAGGGCAGCGTCAAAATGGCATCAGCCTCTTTGCTAAAACATAACAAGAGTCACCTTTGCTCCACTTCCCAAAACAAGTTCCTCATCTCCATCTGAGACCACCTCAGCCTGGATTTCATTGTCTATATCATTATCAGCATTTGGCCAAAGCCATTCAACAAGTTTTTAGGGAGATACAAACTTTCCCACATTTTCCTGTCTTTTCTGAGCCCTCCAAACTTTTCCAAACCTTTGCTTGTTACCCAGTTCCAAAGTTGCTTCCACATATTTGCCTTTTTTTTTTTGAAACGGAGTCTCACTCTGTCACCAGGCTGGAGTGCAGTAGTGTGATCTCGGCTCACTACAACCTCCACCTCCTGGGTTCAAGAGATTCTCCTGCTTTAGATTCCCGAGTAGCTGGGACTATAGGTGCGTGCCACCACGGCCGGGTAATTTTTTTGTATTTTTAGTCAAGTTGGGATTTCACCATGTTAGCCAGGATGGTCTTGATCTTCTGATCTCGTGATCTGCCCACCTTGGCCTCCCAAAGTTTTCAGGTATCTTTTCAGCAGCGCCTCACTTTACTGGTACCAGTTTACTGTATTAGTCCATTTTCACACTGCTGATAATGATATACCTGAGACTGGGCAATTCACAATAGAAAGAGGTTTAATGGACTTACAGTTTCATGTGGCTGGGGAGGCGTCCCAATCACAGCAGAAGGTGAAAGCCATGTCTCACATGATGGCAGAGAAGAGCGCTTGTACAGGGAAACTCCCCTTTTTTGAAACCATAACATCTAGTGAGACTCATTTACTACCACAAGAACAGTGCAGGAAAGAACTGCCCTCACAATTCAATCACCTCCCACTGGGTTCCTCCCAGGAGATGTGGGAATTGTGAGAGTTACAATTCAAGATGAGATTCGGGTGAGGATACAGCAAAACCATATCAACATGCACATGGAATGTTTATAAAAATTTGCTTTTAAGAATGGACATATTTTTATTACAATAATTATATTTTATTCAGATGTTGACTCACTTGAATAGCCAGTTATTTTTATTTTTAACAGATAAAGTACATTTTAAAAAGTTTATTGTAGATTATTTTTGGTATTTTAACATAATAGGGTTGGCTCATTTTTCTCTTTTTCAACCTGTGGGTACAATTGTTACTAGCCACAGAAGAATTAGAGGAAATTCATATATTAAGGAAAAATTTTTGAGCATTTTTTTTTGTATGTTTTATTGTATTTGCTTTGTATCTTAGGTGTCAGTGTGTCTCCTAGTGAGCCTCTGACTTAATACCCTCTATCACTTTCCTGGAACTCCTGAAGGCTTAATTTTCATCTTACAGGGTAGAGTATTGAGGCACACAGAAATCATTCTTTGTATTTTTATAGGAATTGGGATAGAAAACTTCTCAGTGGAATCTGTAGAGGTCACTTAAGTCCTCTGCTCTCATATTCCCAGATTCATCCAGATTACTCTTTTTTTTCTGAGAATGAAAATTATTATTATCTTCACAGACTTCAATGCTCACTATTGCTTATAAAATACACATATTTTTATCATGGAAGTAGCATTGAAAACTTTTATTGGAATGTAATCACCATTACAATAAAAAATAGAGTAAACCATCAAAAGAAAATACATGTACAAACACCAATACAAGTGTGCACCACAAAAGCACACACTAGTATTCTCCTTGATCCTAATTAGCAACTAAAAGAATTTATGCTCCTAGGACATCCACTATTCTGTGAAGTTGGTAAGATTGCCATGCTTTAATTAACGTGTTAGGACTGAGTCAGGTATAAAAACAGTCCACAGATTCTAATGCTTTCCATGTGCATGCAGCTTTAACTGCTTTAATACTGTCTTTTGCTGAAAATAGCCTCCCACTTCTTTTTCTCAGTATTTACCTTGTAAAAGAGAGAACAGAAAGCATTTCTATAGAACAGAGTGGGTGTTAGAGAGAAGAAATAAGTGATGCATAGAAGGTGGAAAATACTTAGGCAAGCAAATGATTGGATCAATGCCTGGGACTGTGAGGGCCCTCCTGGAGGTTAATATGAATAAGGTGTTATGTTTCATTGACTAAGTTTACCTAATTTTTTTATACATCAATATTGCTTTTTATGATGCTATTGCCTAACTTTGTTGCAATTTGCTATCTAATCTATAATGTCATTACTGCCTGAGCAGTCATTGGGAAAGCCACAGGAGAATGCTCTGATTAAACCTTAATTATTACATTGCTTGTTATATGTACAGTGAGAATATATACTCTCTACCACCACTATTGCTCTAGTATCTTACGTCAAAGCAGTAGTTAAAGACACTACATCTGTTTACAAGCAAATCTGCTATGTAGTTCTCATAATTAACTTCAAAAATCATAGAGTTTTTTTATCCCCTCTTATGTTAACATCAAGGGAAGCACTTGGTTAACCTCATATATTACATATTGCCACAGACAATAGAAACTTCCTAAATGAAAAATGTTCTGGTTTGTTTTAGGATATAGCTAAAAGCTTGATTTTGTATTCTGTTGGTTTCTTTTTTTTTTTTTTTTTTTTTTTTTTTTTTTTTTTTTTTTTTTTTTTTGAGACGGAGTCTTGCTCTGTCGCCCGAGCTGGAGTGCAGTGGCCAGATCTCAGCTCACTGCAAGCTCCGCCTCCCGGGTTTACGCCATTCTCCTGCCTCAGCCTCCGGAGTAGCTGGGACTACAGGCGCCCGCCACCTCGCCCGGCTAGTTTTTTTTTTGTATTTTTAGTAGAGACGGGGTTTCACCGTGTTAGCCAGGATGGTCTCGATCTCCTGACCTCGTGATCCGCCCGTCTCGGCCTCCCAAAGTGCTGGGATTACAGGCTTGAGCCACCGCGCCCGGCCGTATTCTGTTGGTTTCTATAGCTAAATGCTGCATTAACGTGGCTGAAATACTTTGAAGTAAGCAGAGATAGAACAAATCAGCAGGTATTTAAACTGAGGGCTATGAGGTGGAAAAATCACCACTTTCCCTCCAGGTAGAGACTGGAAGATATATCTTTGTTAATGAGGTTTCATGCTGTCTTACTGTATCCTTAATCATTTAAAATGCAAATCCCCAAAAATGAACAAAGAACTATCAAATATATGAGAAAGTGGCTGATTTTTTAATAAATGATTATGCCATCTGGTTCCCTCATCATTCTCCCGACTGTGAAATTCCATGTATGAAATTTCATGAAGTTGTGAAACTTCTTTTCTTACCCTTTATATGCACTATAAACAGCACACATCAGAAGTCAGCAAATGGAACACCATTTCTCTGTTTCTTTGCAATCTCCTGTCAATTCAGAGAGTTTGTTCATATGCTCATGCACACAGGAAGGTAAAAATTACCTTTCATGAACAGTTGGCATCCTTCTACTTATGAGTTATATTATTTTTATCATAGTGATTTCTGAATGAACAAGACGTTTATAAATAATTATTTCAAAGTGACCTACTTTAGATAGCTGTAATACCCGTAGAGACAAGCTGTGCCTGCAAAATTTTTCAGGTAATTTCATGTGAAATCAAGAATGCAGAAAGAGGTTTTTGTTTTTGTTTTCAGAAAAAAATGTTTTTTTTTTTTTTCTCAACGAGAACTCAGGGTTGACTTACGCTCCACTTTCAATGTCAACTGTCTCCACAATATTTCGTTTAAACAGTTTCCTTTTCCTCCTCCTCCTCCTCCTCCTCCTCCTCCTCCTCCTCCTCCTCCTTCTTTGTTTTCAAATTCACTCTTGGTTTAACCCATGCTGCAGCCTACTTCTGTCTTTTCACTTTGCACTTAACCAGATACTTTTAGGTCTATTTTGAGGCACCTATATTACCTCCCTGCTGCCCTTACCTTGAACTATAAGCTGCTGTCCTTTCTGTCCCCATTCTGACCCCTGCGAGGGCTGAGAAGGCTGCCTTTACTGTCACTGGCAAATCCTTAATTCCTCTCAATTTCATTAACACATTCAACAACAAAGGCAAAGCATTATGAAGCAAACAAACAACTATAAAACCATTTCTGAAGTTGAAAACGAGAAGCTAAACCCTGAGTTTTCACATGTCGTGACTTTTTATCCGACAGCAAAGTCCAACTTTTCCTTCTGTAGAGACTGAAGTTTTTATGAACTATTTCCTGGTCTTGAAATCCTGAAGACTCACTTGTGCCTGACCTTTCATATTTTCACAATATATACTTATACAAGTGTTTGAATTTGTATTTAAATTTTACTATGCTTTGTCCCAACACACAGCATTGAGTTTTTTTTTTTTTTCTATATGTCATTTGTTAATGTGTTAATGAATCATTAAGAGAAAGATCACCTGTAACCAACTAAGTTTTTTGGGCCAACAGTGTGATTCAAAGTTTTCAGATAAGAAAAAGTCTCGAATAGCTATTTTGGATCAAGTGGAATACATAGTTTTTGAAATGCTCAAACAAAATCAAAGATGGGATGGATGATGCACTTGAGGCTGGATAAAGTATGTAAGACTGAGATCATTAAGTCATGTACAGTATGAACTTGGAATTTATTTTTATAAATATGGACATTTATTAAAACATTTAAAATAAGGAAATGTCTATCATGTATGCAATACAGAATAATCTGTTATCATGCAATGTAGAAGAGAGAATTGACAACGATGAGTCTGGAGGCAGATTAAAAAGATCTTTAGGTCAGAGGGGTGAGAATGATGACTGTGTTAAGACTGTGGCAATGGCAGGGATGGAGAATTTCTTAAGGAAGCGAAAGTAGAGAGGAGAGTTTGATTTAAAATATTCAGAATGTAAATAATATTATTCTTAAATTTTCAAATATAAAAGAGACTGAAAAAATACCCATTTGCAGTGCTGCCCTGTGATGCCTAAATAAGTATTCAAGGCAATGTACAGTGTTTTCTTTTACCTGGTGTTTAAATCACATTTTATTTGTGTTCAACATTATTCTATGCAAACTGGCTTTTAACATTCTGGGTAAATGACAATAAAATAAATCTGACTTTCCCCAACTTATATTAATGCTTTACATTATTTTAAATATGTAAATTATGTTATATAACCTTCAAAATACTAATATTACACATATAGTTTATTATGTATAATTTTACATTAGTTTTTAAAATATAATGTTTCAAGTAATAAGTGTAAAGTAATAGACATGTGGGTGTTGGAAGTCTATTTGAGTTTTTATCAGTTCCTGAATTAAAATAAGAAGAATTGTTCTATGAATGTTATTTATTTATTTATTTATTTTTGTCTTTCACAAGAAGTACATTTTTGCGTCTTAGAAATTAATTTGATAAATAGTGTTAAATATAAAATAGCAACTGATTTAAACGTTTCTAAGAAGTAGATAAAGTTAATTATCACAAACAAACAACTGTGTAGTTTATAAATTGCTGTTTTCAATCTGGCTGTTCATTGATTTTTGTCATGTAACCCCAGTACAATTTTTCTTCTGAATTTGAAAACTTTGAACTCTGATTTATAACAAAAGCTCAGAATTCTACAAAGTAAGTTATGGTAAGTAATAAGAAAAAAAAATCTATGTATCACTTATTTCTTAGTTAGAAAATTGCAAAATGGCTTTAAGCTAATCTGTAAGATGCCAGAAGAAGAAGAAGAAGAAAAAAAAAGACTGAAATTTCAGTGGTTTTCATGTTTTCAATAAGCAGATAACAGTTTTTTCTTTAGACTAATTTGTGAATATGTATATTCAATCAATTGCAACTTAGTATCACAGAATATGGCATTATACTGGGCACTATGGAGGGCTTGTAGTGTAGTAAGGGACACAAAATAACTGTTTAACAAATAGACTGACATATGCCGTTAGAAGCTCCAAATTGTGTCTGTAAAATTCCAGAGGAAAAATAAACCGCAGGATGATTGGAAAAGCAATCTAGGGGAGGTGACATTAGAGCTAATTTATGAAGGATGAACTCATGCCAGTAGGAGGAGTTGGAGGAGAAAAGACATTCTAGGTAGAGAGCAACATGAGAAAATGTGGGGAAGTGGAAAAACATTGGATATGACGCGGTGGCTATGAAATACATTTTATAAATTATAGATTTAATAAGTAGGATAATGGAAACAAAGTTGATATTAAATGATAAACTAAGGAATTTGAACTGAATTAGTCCAATAAATTGAACTAAAAAAGGGAAGACACACATATGGAGCCATTGAAAATAGTGAAAAGTTGATACAGAAGTGAAAGATTTCGAACTGTGTCTTAGGATGAATTTGCAAGCATAGAGAGGGAAATTAGAGAGGTTTGAAAACAAGTCAGAAATGTGCAATGTTATCTAGGTAAGAAGTATTGAGGAGCTAAACAGTGTCAGTGATGATGTCAATTTCTAATGAGAAAATACCATCTTTTCCGGGGGTCAATTACATTGGCATGTGGAAATAATCTAATTGAAGGAAGTGTTGGTTTGTATTTTCTTTGATGGAGAAATAGAAGCGTGAATGGAAAATCCCTTAAGGGTCCATATATTATTGTGCATTAGGAGCTGTTAATCCGCATAAAGTTTTGCTACTAGATTCTCTATATGCAAACAGGCACCTATGAAATGTACTTCTATCAAAATACCATTCTTTCTGAGTAAAAAATTAGGTGAATGTGAGGAAGATGCAATATTTATTCAATAGTTTCAAATCATTCACTTTATTTAGCACATTTCATATGAGATTTGGGACATGTATTCAATTATTAAAATCATCAAATTTAAAAATCACTGTTTTGTATTTAGCTAAGGGATTGCAGGTATTATATTTAAATTCACACAAACTGAGTTATTTTCTGAGCCCTGTATTGTTATGAAATGACAAAATAAAGTTTGTGGAATAGAAATTTCTTGATACAAACATTCAAACCACAGTAGCATCCAAGCAGTTAATCAATATAGAAACCTCAGAGGCATTTCTGCCCCTTTCCATGTATCTATTCATTGAAATGTCATGTCTCTTCAAAATACTTATCAGATCCTCACATTGCCAGGACACACTCCTGATCTCCCCATCATCTTTTATCTGAACTGCTGAAAAGTCTCTTTCTGCCAATCTCTTCTCCAATCAGTTCATCACCTACACTAACATCAGAAATATGTTTCTCATATCTATAACTGATAATGTTATGATGTAACACCCAACTAACCTGGGGAAAAATAATTTAAAATATTTTATGTTTTTATCCAGGATAAAACACAAACTCCTTGGTATGGGATACAGAATCCATCAGTCTGCCTTGTTACATCTCTCTAGTCTTTTCCTCCAGAACCGCTCCCCTTTTACTGTGCATCCAGCACATTTCCTAAAAAATACCTTCACATATTTATGTTTTGTCTCATTTTTCTTCCTTTTCATGGGATTCGCTTATCATTTCTCCTCTCTTTTTCTCTAATAAAGCACAGATGCATCCTTCAGGATCTATGCTGTCACCTTCACTGTCAGTACCTTAGAAATCATTGAATGAGTTTCCATTACATGTCAAGCACAGACCCGATGGCTCAGGGAAAAATAATAAATAAGACACTCTGTGCCCTCACAGAGCATACAGATAAGGGAAAGGAACATGTATGCCACAAAATAAAATCCAGTGTCTTAGGTGTGTAATAACTGAGGCAAGCACAGAGGCATTTGGGCAAGCACAGGGGGCATTTGGAAAACTGACACATGCACATATGTCCACCCTATCACACAGTCAGGGAAAACTTAATAGAGAAGCTAATACAGAGGAGGGCCTTGAAACGTTGGTGGAAACCTATCAATTAGACAAAAAGGGATAAGAGATTCTCAGGAGAGGAAATAGCCTCACCCTGGCTGTACCTACAATTCGGAAATGTCATGGTTCTCTGGCAACAGGGCTGAGAGTTTATTCTTTGGCTTTCTAGAAGAAGTAGTAACTCTTTAATCTTACTGCTCCCTCCATGTGTTATAGTTTTATGTGTCAGTTTCAGTTTTTGGTATCCAATCCTTCTCTGGTAGGAGAGGAGGCATTATGGCTCACCTTGGATAGCCTTGCTTCAGAAGTGGACTGGTTCTAGATATGCTTAGAATCACTCTGGAGTCCCGGCCTAGAGCTGGCTTTTTTAACACTTCCAACAAATTTATAAGCACCTAATTTTAATACAATTTATTTTTCCTTAGAGTATTTTCTGTTTTTCACCCTGGAGAGCAAATGACGTAGCCTATAATATATTGAAATTATATCAGTATCGCTATCTCTAAGTGAATCTCAACGTTTTCTGAATATGTATGAGAACAACTTTCATGTGAACACTATTCACCTCAGAATATAGGTAACCGTAGAGGTGGAGAAATGTATTTTATATTAGTACTTTGACAGAAACAAGGAAAAAAGCTAAGAAAGGTACAGTTAGTTTCATTGGATGTGTAATTTTGTGTGAGTGGCCCCACCCTTGGGCATTCTTCAGTTTTAGACTTAAGAATTTTCTAGTTTTTTTTTTTTTTTCCCCCACTGTTTCCCTGAACTCTTCCTTGAAGCAATCTTTCCTCATCTTCTCCCCTCCTCCTTGCTTTGTTTATTACTGTGTTTTCTCACATTTCTGTTATTTTTCAGTCATTTTTCAACCCTTTCATAACTCTGCCCCACTCTGCTATTAGGTTAGTGCAAAAGTAATTGTGGTTTTTGATACTGAAATTATTGCTTTCTTTGAGGATTCTTTTCCTCTCATAGAATGAAATTCTGAGATCATGTTTGGGTTTTCTGATGTGTAAAAAGGCAGTTGATATGTACATAGACAAAGTTTGCTAAAATGATTGCTTTAAAGAACCACGCCATCTAGAAGCAGCTATTCAGACATAACTGAATGTCAGAAGCCTCATGAAAGATTAAAGATGGCTATTGAAATGCTCTTGCTTTTGGAGGGACTTCACTGATTAGTTTCAGAAGAGGGGTCAAGAACCTTTGGCTATTTTCTTACATTGCTACATAAGACCTGTTGTGATTCAAAGGAAAGGGATAATTAGGTCAGTGGGGAAACCTAACATAACATGTCAGATAAAAGAAAGTTCCTTGCACTTTATAATATGTTTTCTAGACGTATACTCAGTCCAGAGTTTGATTATTTATCATGCAAATTCAAGGTCTACAGAGAAAATCTTCCATATAAATGTTGGCAAGATAATGTACACATTCATAGTCTTGTCTGCTATTTATTTAGCTGAAATATTTTTATTTCTGTTACTATAACTGTGTATAACATCAAAATTATAAAATAAAAATATATGAGAATGATTAGGTAGCGTACGATGTACCTCTTAATGATAAATATCCTTAAAAAGGAACTAAATTTTTTTCTGTTCTACTTAGTTGTGCAAAACTTGGTTATTCTCACTGATGCGATCAAGGTAGCATTTGAGATATAGTCACGATAATTTAAATCCTTAATACCTGTTTAATCCACATAATAACTGTTATTCTAACTGCTAATTACAAATTACATGATTCCTAACAGGAGATTGTATTTTTTTGCTTTAAATAAATATTTTAATTTAAAATGGCATATGATATTGACAGAAATAAAGGGCATCATGTATCTTCTGGGTGGACCAACATCTGTTAAACACATGATTGTAATATTTCTTTGGCTCTGAACATCACATGCAGGTTTAAACCTTCAGCATAAATTCTCTGGAGTGAGAACACAAAAGAAAATGTTAATGAGATTATTGTGTCTATCTCGACATTTTCATTTTTTATCATGATTTTCTCTAGTTGCTCATTATTAAACACTGGTGTTTATGACAATCCTTAAAACGACATGGTTAGAAGTCCGCAGAGCTGATTGAGCCATTTACTCATGGGACACAATGCACCTCTGCACCTCCAGCTGGAACCTTTTAGCTTAATGATGAATGTACTAATTAAAAAGGTCCACAGCTTTTTGTTGTTTTTTTCTTCATCTTTTTATTGACTTTGTGATGTCTCTTGATAAATAAATAGAGTTTCTTAAATTTAAAAGCGTTTTCGTCAGGCAATAAAGTGTACATATATAAAGTGTAAAGTTTGGTAATTTTTGACATACACATGCATGAAAAACTATCAACAAAATCAACATAATTATCATGTCCATTACCCTAAATTTTCTTTATGCCCTTGTAATACCTCTTGCTTGTTGTTCTCTGTTCATCATATCCCTAAACAATAGCTCATCTGCTTTCTCTCACTAGAGATTAGATTTCATATTTTAGAAATATATTTAAAGTGACTTGCAGAATGTGTGCTTTTCTTTCTTTCTTTTTTTTTTTTTTTTTTGGCCTAGTTTCTTTAATCAGTAGAATTATTTTAAAATTCATCTATGTTGTAGCATGTGTAAAGAGGTCATTCTCTTCTACTTCTGTGTAGTTTCCTATTGCATGGTTATCCCACATTGGTTATCCTTTCACCTGTTCGTGGATAATCAGGTTGTTTTCAGTTTCGGCTAGTACAAACAGATCTGCCAGCATTTCGTATAATTGGCATTTTTTAGCTTAGCCACTCTAATACATGGATAGTGGTATATCACTGTGGTTTTAATTTATGGTTCTCTAATAACTAATGAATGATTATAAGTATTTTAATATATCTTCTTTGGTAAATCATCTGCTCAAAACGTTTGTCAACTTTTCTTCTTCCTTTTCTTTTTCTTCATTTTTTGGACATGGAGTCTCTCCCTGCCACCCAGGCTGGAGTGCAGTGGCATGATCTTGGCTCACTGCAACCTCCACCTCCCAGGTTCAAGTGATTTTTCTGCCTCAGGCTTCCGAGTAGCTGGGATTACAGGAGCATGCCACTATGTTTGACCAATGTTTGTATTTTTAGTAGATATGGGGTTTCACCATGTTTACCAGGCTGTTCTCTAACTCCTGACCTTAAGTGATCCACCTGCCTCAGCCTCACAAAGTGCTGGGATTACAGGCGTAAGCCACCACACCTGACTACTTTCACTGATTTTTATATTGTTGTTTTTTAAAATTTACTTTTGAAATTATTTTATGTATTTTGGTGACTCAATCAGTTATATGCTTAGTAAATACTTTCTCCCTATCTATGGCTTGTCTTTCATGATTTTAACCATCACTTCAGAAAAGCAGACATTTAAAATTTTAAAATTTTTAGGAGGGCAAATTAATCTATGTATTATGATTCTTGTGTTAAATCACAGAATGCTTTCTCTAACTCAAAGTCACAAAACGTTTCTCCTATAATTTTTCTAAAACAATTATAGTTTTAGATTTTACATTTATGTCAATTATCACATTGCTGATTTTTCATATGAAATGCAACATGGATTGAAGTTAATTTTGAAGTGATATCCAATAGCAAAATCTGTGGAAAATAATCAAACATGGATTTTTCCAAATGGATTTTTCTGTATGAAATTGATGATGGAAGGAGGGAAGGAAGGAAAGAAGAAAGGAAGGAAAGAAGGAAGGAAGGAAAGAAGGAAGGAAGGAAGGAAGGAAGGAAGGAAGGAAGGAAGGAAGGAAAAGAAAGAAAATAAAGAAATAAAATTAGTTGAGTGTGTTGGTGTACACCTGTAGTACCAGCTACTCAGGAGACTGAGGTTGGAGGATTGTTTGAGTCTGGGAGGTCCAGTGAGCTGTGATTGTGCCACTGTGCTCGAGCCTGGGTGACAAAGAAAGACTCTGTCTTAGAAAAACAAAAACAAAAACAAACCACAAAACAAAAACAAAACAAAATTAAAAGGTAAAATAAAATCAACATTGTCTTATTTTAACATAGATACCCCTGCTTTCTTTACACTCATATTAGTATGATATATCTTCTTTCATTTTCTTACATTTAACCTATTGGTACCTTTATATTTAAAGTTTCTTCATTTTAGTAGGATGTAGTTGGGTCTTGTTTTTTTTTTTTTTTTTTTTTTTTTTCATCCAGCCTAAACATTTCTGCCTTTTGGTTTGGACCACTTATGTTTTACATTATTTATTTATTTATTTATTTATTTATTTATTTATTTATTCATTCATTCATTTATTCATTTATTTTATTTTATTATACTTTAAGTTCTAGGGTACATGTGCACAACGTGCAGGTTTGTTACATATGTATACGTGTGCCATGTTGGTGTGCTGCACTCATTAACTCATCGTTTACATTAGATATATCTCCTAATGCTATCCCTCCCCGCACCCTATGACAGGCCCCAGTGTGTGATGTTCTTCATCCTGTGTCCAAATGTTCTCATTGTTGAATTCCCAACTATGAGTGAGAACATGTAGTGTTTGGTTTTCTTTCCTTGCGATAGCTTCATCCATGTCCCTACAAAGGACATGAACTAATCCTTTTTAGGACTGCATAGTATTCCACAATATTTATGTGCCACATTTACTTAATCCAGTCTATCATTGATGGACATTTGGGTTGGTTCCAAGCCTTTGCTGTTGGGAATAGTGCCCCAGTAAACATATTTGTGCATATGTCCTTATAACAGCATGATTTATAATCCTTTGGGTATACACCCAGTAATGGGATGGCTGGACCAAATGGTACTTCTAGTTCTAGATCCTTGAGGAATCGCCACACTTTCTTCCATAATGGTTGAACTAGTTTACAGTTCCACCAACAGTGTAAAAGTGTTCTTATTTCTCCACATCCTCTCCAGCACTTGTTGTTTCCTGACTTTTTAATGATACCCATTCTAACTGGTGTGAGATGGTATCTCACTGTGGTTTTGATTTGCATTTCTCTGATGGCCAGTGATGATGAACATTTTTTCATGTGTCTGTTGGCTGCATAAATGTCTTCTTTTGAGAAGTGTCTGTTCATATCCTTTGCCTACTTTGTGATGGTGTTGTTTGATTTTTTCTTGTAAATTTAAGTTCTTTGTAGATTCTGGATATTAGCCCTTTGTTGGGTGGATAGATTGTAAAAATTTTATCCCATTCTGTAGGTTTCCTGTTCACTCTGATGGTAGTTTCTTTTGCTGTGCAGAAACTCTTTAGTTTAATTAGATCACATTTGTCAATTTTGGCTTTTGTTGCCATTGCTTTTGATGTTTTAGTCATGAAGTCCTTACCCATGCCTATGTCCTGAATGGTATTGCCCAGGTTTTCTTCTAGGGTTTTTATGGTTTTAGGTCTAACATTTAAGTCTTTAATCCATCTTGAATTAATTTTTGTATAAGGTGTAAGGAAGGGATCCTGTTTCAGCTTTCCACATATGGCTAGCCTGTTTTCTCCAGTATCTTAAGGAATTTTTCATCAATATAGCCCTCTAAGTTGACATACTTTCCTTCAGTTCTTTAAAGATCTTGCTAAGTTGATATCTTTCATTTTTTTCGACTACTGATTTTCAGTCATCCGTATATTTTCCCTTTTTGATCTGATTGATTTTGAGATTTTGTTTCTTTATCACTAATTTAGATCAATTTGATTATGATATTTCTTGATGTATTACTTATATGTTCCTTGGGCCCACAGTCTACTGAGCTCCTTGGATATACAGATTTATGTATTTTAAAATTTCAACAATTTCAGCAAATATTTCTTCATATATATATATATATATATATTTCTATTTCTATTTCTACTTCTTCCTCTTCTTTCAAGCCTTCTATTACGTACATATTAGAGCACTTGAAGATGTATCACAGGTTATTGACCTCTATTTTTATTTTAAATTTGTTTCTAATTTCTGTTTTATTTTTAAAATTGTATTGTGATGTCTTTAAGTTTACTAATCATATGTTCTGTAATGTCTAATAGGTAATTAATCTCTCCCAGATAATTGTTCCTCTTGCACTTTCTAATTTCATCGCTAGAATTTTTATTTATTTAATTGTTTAATATCTTCTATGTCTCTGCTTAAATTTTGAGCATGTGAATAGAGTTATGATAACTGCTTTAATGTCATTATCTGCTAATTTGAAAATCTTTATCATTTCTGGGTAATTTTTAATTGACCACTTTTATTATTATGAGTTGCGTTTTCTCATTTATTTGTACTCTTTGTAAGTCTTTCTTGTGTACTGGACTTCGTGATTTTTTTGCCTTGTTCAGTGCTGGGTAACTTTAAATGATTATACAAATTTAGAGCTTTGTTTTGGGATGTTGTTTCTCTGAAACAGTTGTATTCTTTCGGATCCTACTATGTAATACCACCTGCCACTGTATTATGAGGTTTTCCAGTCTAACCAATGGGAACAGGCATTATTCCCAGTCCAGAATGCTTACTGAATACTTTTACCCCAAATTTGTTTGTGTGCTTCTTTCCTTAGTCTTAGATTCCTTACCCTTACAGACTTACTAATAGATAGCTGAACACTCAAGGGAGACTCTCTAGATTTCTGAAATTTTTTCCGTATCCTCTTTTCTCATTTCTGTATTCTTTCCTCCAAAGTTTAGCTACCTTGGTCTCTGTACTTTCAGGTCTGCCTCTTCAACTCAGGATGCCCATTTGACTCTGCCTGGTTCATTTTCCCTGGAGCACATCTGGAAACCCTATCAAGCCTATCAGCTTGAATATTGACAAAATTTATTCTGTTTGTTTCTCACTTCTCAGGGATCACTAATCTTGGCTGAAGTCCAGTGACTTGAAAGCCATGGTTCCTTATTACCTGCCATTTTTAATTGTTTTAACAAGAGAAGTAAATCTGATCCCTATAACTACATCTTGATCATCAAAATCTTGAAGTAGAACTACTATCCACAGATTTTTGACCTTTGCAATTTCTAGAATCAGAAAATATTGAAAACAATAACATTTTCCTCACCTCATCAACATTCAACTGTTCTATGTTCCAACACATTTTTAATGATAAGTTACATTTCTGAAAGACGTTTAATCTTATAGGATGAATAAAAGTGATTGCTCAGCCTTTAGCAGGCACTTTTCCAAATATATTATTATCATTATTAATTATTATTGATGATGTTGAAATGGCACCACTATCCATCTCATTATGCATGTCAAAAAACTGGGTGTCATTGACATTTCCTGTCCTTCATCATCCTTATTCATTTATTACCACGTTTAGTCAATTTATGTCATAAATTTTTCTGAAATATTTTGACTCTTCTCAGTTTTCACAACCACATTCTGCTATCATCTTTAGGCTAGAATATTGCAATTGTTTGACATTTAGCCTCACCTAATCTATTCTTGTCTTTCCAACAACTGTTGCTCAGACTGTGATTAAAGGTAATTTTGAAACAAACAACTGATCATATTAGCCCCTTGTTCTAAACATGTTATTCATTTCTTATGCTCTTAGGAAAATATTAAAATACTCGAGATATATTTTAGCAATATGTCTATTTTAAAAATTAATTTAATTTTATTAGTTTTAGTATAAAAATCCTGATATATTTCTTTTTTATCACTACTTGCAACCATAATTTCACATTGACTAATATGATTATTTGCCTAATGCGTATGTCTCCCATAGCTTATAAACAATATGTTCGTTTATCTTCCAATCCCTAAAGTTTCCACAGGGCTTGACATATTTTAGAAATAAAGACATGATTCTTTGGTGCTATGGCGTGTGCCTGTAATACCTACTACTCAGTGGGATGACGCAGGGGAATGGCTTGAGCTCAAGAGTTCCAGGTTAGAGTGCTCTATGATTGTGTCTATGAATAGTTACTGCGCTCCAGCATTGACAACATAGTGTGTTGTCATCTCTTAAAAAAGTGATAATTGAATTATACAACTTAGATGTCACTTTTGTGCAACCACAAATATATATATAATTTATATTGAATACTTCACAATGCACAGTGATCAATATTTTACATAAAGCTTCTCTTTACACTGAAATTAATTCAGTGAACTCTTATTTAAATGATGGATAAAAGAGAAAAAATTCAGAAAGATTAAGAAATTTTCTGAATCATACACCCAGTAGAAAGCAGAGTGAAATTTAAATGAAGATTTGTCTGATTCAAAAGATACGTAGTCTCAGTTGCTATATTTTTCCTGCACAAAATTTGAATAATCAATCAATCAACTTTTGCAAATAAAACCACACATTTTTTACCGTATACTTTTAGTTCATTGCTGGGCAAAATTAATATGTGCACATATTTTGCTATCATCCTGTATATAATAACTCACCTCACTGAGACATGTTTAGTATTATTTAATGTGGTATTTCTGACAGTTTTCCCAAATGTACAGCAAATTACAGTATAATGAGAAAATTATAAGACTGGGACACCTGGTTAACAATTCAAGGCTTGTGTCCAGCTATAAATGTAGCAGACCTATAGCATTTTACATATTGGGAGTAAAAAGCAACTTGGAATTGTTCAGGGTCAATATGGCATAAGGCAAAAGGAAACTGTATTGTGAGGTTCTTCTAGATATGCCTCTTGTTGAATGAATGACTTTATATTAGCAGGGGTGATATTGCCTCTCCTCATTCATTCACAAAGTTGGGTGAAACAAATGGCCAATAAAATAATTTTTAGGACAAATGTCCTTTGGTCACTGTTGTATTTTAAGTTTAATTTCAGTACTCTAAAGAATATAAATATCTAAACCATTAATGCAGAATAAGGTCATTAGAAACTCTCTAAGTGCTCACGTTCTATTTTAGTAGGAAGAATTCTGGTAATTTTCATTAATTCCTTCTCCCAATTTCTCTGATAAGCTCATGGATTTCTTAAATCTATCTACCATGGACTCTTCCTGCAGGGTGACCTGAATCTGGGTGTACTCTTGAAGCAGAATTTTGCAAACAGAAGATCCTAATTCAAGACATTTTTTTGCCTGCTATGTATGGCTTATGGGTTGTTAATGAACTTATGTGTTGTTAACACAGCCTGCTAAAACTTTGGCAATTGAGTTGAGACTCTGCTTGCTCTTGCTCTCTCTAGAAGAAAAATCTTTACATCACTGCCATTAATGCAGATATCAGAACATTATCTTTTTATAATAAATTTGAGGTGCTCCTTAACTCTCCTCTACTTCAGGGTTCTTCCAATACAGGATATGCATTCAAAGAAAGTCGCTAAATGGGAAAACATTGTTGTATTAATAAATATGTGATGCAGAAAAAGGGGGATTAATAAAAGGGAAAAAAAATGTGTAAGCTTGGATTCCCCAGTACAAAGGTACAGTATAATCAAAGCTAGTTTGTAAAACATGACTTTTATTTGATATTAAAATGCTAGCTCTCCAATTTTTACTTTAAAATGAAAATTTGGATTCATCTGCTCAGGTCCCCCTATATACCATGAGGTAAGACTGATCCTATTGGGCATACTCCAAGGCTAGTGAGCTGCTTGGGTGGCTACATCACTTAACTTACTTCGGAAAAAAGAGAAACGACTTGGCCTATCCAAAACTGGCAAAACAAGCCATGGTGGGTGTGCTTTGCCCCATGGAAGTAGAGAAACCAAAGACAGTAAAATGATACACTATATGTAAGCCTCACTGCCATTTTACCTGTTGATAGGGCTCTTGATTGTTAGTGAAATAAGGTTCAGTAAGGCTTTCGCCACTAATATTAACAAAGTCATCCAACGGAGAAGGAAGAATATAGAAGGTGGAAAAGAGAACTCCCTGCAAGTCTTGGGTATGAAAAAAACTCATTCCTGGACCAGAATTGCAGTGTGAGGATATTGAAAAGGGTACAAATACTTCACCCTGTACCATTACCAGCTGATTACTTGAGGATTAAAAGAGGAAACTTCTTTCCTCTAACTACGTTTAATCAGAGGTACTTCATGAAACTTCCTGGGAGATGCCAAATGTATAGGGCATCTCCTATATGTATAGGGAAATATATATGTATAGGGATATATGTATCCCTCCTATATGTATAGGGAAATAAATCCTTGAGTTCACACAGAGAACCATTCCTCTCTAGCTCCCCTGGAGAATGAAGGTAGTTGGGCTGCATTTGGTTCTAAAGCTAAGTATATGCTGTTCCAGGATTACTTTATTTGACAATTCTGGACTCTGTAGTAAATTAATAAAAATACATTGTCTAGACTATCAACCTCCTAAATGAATGTATCTAGTAGTGTACATTTATCTTTAAGTGGTTCATGAAACTATTCCCATAATCTGTCTTGGGGCAGGTGTGTAGGCACAGTGTGAAGTGGTATGATCATAAGCAGTCTTATGCATTTGTCCTCAGGAGGAAACTCTATTCATACTAGAGTTGAATGATGAGATATATTGAAATGCTATTAGCAGCTAATGTAGTAAACACTTTGAATTTTGCTCAACATTATGCAAATATGTTGACATTATGCAAATGTACTGACATACATTATCTCATCTAATCTTCACAACAAACTTAAGAAGTTTTCAAATATAATCCTTCTTTCATAAATAGGAAAACTAAAGCCTGGAGAAAATAAACAATTTAACCATGGTAATATAACTAATATGTGAGGGACCCAGAACTGAAACTCTAGTTCCAAGGGCAGTAGACACTATTTAGCTCCATTAGAGAATATCAGACATTTCTGCCTTAACTAGGCGTGAATGAAAACCGGTTCTACCTGCCAACAGTTTCTAATTGTAAAGTCTTTGCTAAAATAAAAAAGTAACATATAGTTAAAATATTATAAAATAATTTAATATGTATTAGCAACATGAACTAATTGTAAGTGCACATGTATCATTTTGGACACTAAGTGCTTGTAGCTGACAAGTAACATAGTTTTTCTTTTTTCTCCTTCAAAACTTTATGTTTGGTTTTCCAGCAATGGAAGGAGATTATACATGCTTTTCTTATTTTAGACCTGAAGTTACTTTCAAGGGTTTGACAACTAAAGCTCACAGCCTGAAATATACTATGTCTGGCATTGGATATAAAGATTTTGAGGGGGATTTATTGCTCAAGAGAACTGTAATACTAGGGCTATTGTAAAAATAAGTAGAAATATTAAGAGCAGCAGTGCAATAATTCCTCTTATCAAAAAAGAAGAATTTGTGAGATGTTAGTATATTATTTTTATTTTCAATATTTTATTTGGAATTTGAGATATATCATAATTCCTAGTGCAAAATCAGAGAACTTTCCCCTATATGAAGTGTAGGAACATTCAGAGGTGAGCTTAGGTATCACACCATAAAACAATGTGTGAAACTATCCTGCACAGGTAATATTCAAGTGCTAGAAATCTACAGAGAGAACTGTTACAACATGTCAAACAGAGGAGAGGGCCCATTCTGAATTAGAAAGCTGTTTGTGTATATATGTGGCACTCCCAAAACTCAAGAGATGTTTATAACTATGTTTACACTATATAACTTTGATAAATGGCTAACTTATACAAGGCTAGGGATTGTCATAGAATTAAAAAGTTGAAATATTTAATGATGATGTTTCACTTATATATTTTATGAAGTGCCAGGTACTACTCAAAGCACAATCTACCTTAATGCAAACTCTAGAAGTAAACATTCTGCATATTTGTGGCAAAAATGTGACTACTTTGATAATGCCTTTCTTAGATATGAAAATCTGTTTGTCAGTAGTGAACAAAGGCATATGGCTATGTGCCAGGCTTAGAGAGCCAAGTGAAGGTTGCAAGTTAATATTCAACAAAGCAAATATCAATGCCAAAGTAAGAGTTTCAAGAAAAACTGGATTATAGACCTTAGTCTTTGTTTTTCTTTGCGTACATTTCAGTAGATTTTCAATTTCTCAGATCCAGTGACTTATTAAATATTATAGAGTAAGTTTTCTAGTAGACTTCCTGCCTGGATAGTGTGTCTAACTATTGTTGGAAGCCCCACCAATTAGAGAATCTTAGACATCTCAATCCCAGCTGGAGGAAAGACTGGAACTAGGATGAATGCAATTATTCTCATGATGAATTACAGATATTATTTCAAGAAATTGAAGAGAAGACAAGATTGATGTGGCTTGGGACAGAGAGATTAATAAATGATCCTGTAGGGATCATGAATTAAAAGCTCTCAGAAATGATATTTCCACTAAAAAATGATCATTAAGGCAGTCTGAGATAAGAATTGGCAATGGCAGGTTAACAATTGGATTTTTTAAAATTTAAAATTGCCATTTTTCCCCTATAAAATCTATGAGTGTATAACTTCTTTCTTGTCACTGTAAAGAATGTTATCCAAGAGGAAAAATACTAGAGAAGTCGTTCTTAACTAGGGCCAATGTTTTTCTCAGGGGCAATTAGGCAATGTCTGGAGATATTTTTTGGTTGTCACAACTGGGGAGTGGGTGCTACTAGCATCCAGTGAGTAAGGTCAGAGACGCCGTTAAACATCCCACAGTACAGAGCAGAGTTTCCAACAACAACATTATTCAGCCCCACCCACATGCTAACAAGATCAAGGTTGAGAAACTGCAGAGAGTAAAGTATATAATATTTATATAAGTCACTACTGCTATAATCCAGCTTATTTTTAAGTATCTAGTGGCACACTTGAAGTTAATAAATAGCTAATTTGGTAAACAAAACTGCTGTTGTAAACCTTTTTGAAATGTCTCCTGTAAATTTATAAATCTGTCTCTTAGTGTGTATACATGTATACATTGAAATGAATGTTTGAATACTGATTTAATTTTCTATGAACCAATTAGACTATAAGCTTTTAAAGGTTTGAATTTTGTCTTGCTGTCTTGCTTATATTTCCAAGTCCTAACAAAAGTCCTTTTTATTTTTCCTCTGGTCTAAGACAAAGTATGTGCAAATAAGTGAACAAGGTTTGTGTCTTGTTTATGTTGTGTTCTGATGAAAATAAACTGATAGGAAAATAACAAAATATGCAATATAGCATGACAGTTGATATCATTCTTGAGACTTTGTTTAATTTTATACTTTCTACTTTACCAGCAGTGTGACTTTGGCCATGTTGAGTAACGCCTCAATGCACTGATTTGCTTACATATAACATGAAGATAATAATATGGTACAACATTGTTATAAGAATTACATGAAAAAAAATATGTATATGTGTGTGTGTATATATATATATATATTAAAAAATAAAAATAAATTTAAAAAATTTAAAACTCTGCTGGGCACAGTGGTTCATGCCTGTAATCCCAGCACTTTGGGAGGCCTAGGCAGGCAAATTTCTTGAGTTCAGGAGTTTGAGACCAGTGTGGGCAACATGGTGAAACCTCTTCTCTACAAAAAAATACAAAACTTAGCTCAGTGTGCTAGTATGCACCTCTAGTCCCAGCTACTCAAAAGGCTGAGATTAGACAATTGTTTCAGCCCAGGAGGTTAAGAATGCTGTGATCCCTGATCAGGCCATTACTCTCTAGCCTGGGCAACAGAGTGAGACCCTATGTCTCAAAAACAAAACAAAACACAGAAAAAATCTTTATAGAAATGCCTGTACATATAGTAAATTTTATTTACTGCCTTATGTATCCTTTCTTCTTCCCAAAGTCTTTGATAGGTGACAAAATTTGGCAGAGCCTAGAACATTTATTTGACCTCAATATCTTCATGAGAAAGAACAGACATGATACTTCATTTTTATCTATATGGAGTGAAAGAATAGGGTCTACCAGATGAGAAATTGTGCTTTTCTTCTAAATTCAAGGAAAATAACAAGGATCTCAAGATTTCCTAAAAGGCTCTGCAGGAAGCCAGTAAATTCTATCAGAGATGGAATGTGCATTGGTTGTTTGAGTGTTATCTAGTGAGGGTCTATAATATCTTGCTGTCTTCAGTGAACTCCTATTTAACTGCTCTTGTGAGCTGATTCCCTATAGTCTCACTGCTTGGAGGAGAAATTTTGACACGCACAAGGAAAGCTTGGGATGGGAGATTCCTACTGTACATCAGCAATACAGTAAATATCCACCATTTTTTTCTCTACCTGCTTCCTAGAGAAGAATCTACCACTTCTTCTATTTGTCATTCACTTTGCCACTGAGAAAGGAATCCTAACAGAAAGCATCAGGGCTTACTGAACTCAAAGTATAACTAAGAAGAGAAAATAATTACAACTCAATTAAGGAAACATGTTAAAAAGCAATGAAGATGCATGTACAAGGTGGACATTCAAAACAAAAGCCTCTCTTTAAAGTTTATTGAATGAAAGAGATAGAATTTCATTGGGAAAAAAACTAACAGCAACAACAAAAAGTAATGAGAAAGCTCACACATATGAAAAAAAAAAAGTTTACTGAACCAAAAAAATCCCATAATTAAAAAATTTTAAAGTCAATAGATCAACTGAAAAATAATAGTTACTATTCAGAGAAAAATATTATTGAGAAAGATCAAGTCAATATATATAAATGACATTTTTTTCTTTCTGCTTTCAATATATATGGAAATTGAATTCATAAGAAAAATGTAATACATATAGAGAACAGAAGAAGAAAATTGTGTATGTAAATTATGGGAATAATATAGCAGAAAACATTTGCAGAGACCATAATTGAACATAAAAGAAACTCCTTAAGCAAAAATAAATTAAAAATAAATTTGAATTAAAGAAACTCAATAATTTAAGAAGAATTTATTTTTAAAGAGTTACTCTTAGACATAGCAGTGATACTTTTGAATTTCCAGGATAACCAGATATCTTAGCAACCTTCGTAGCAGAAGAAAACTTTACTGGGAACATTTTATCTGCTATAGTAGATACTAATGACAATGAAAGGACACCTGAAAACTATTGAGAGAAAATGATAGCAATTCCAGAAATCTCTAGACAGCCAGTATATATTTTCTCTATCAACATAAAAATACTACATAGTTAGACATGCATGCAAGAATTCAGAAAATATTTACTCACATGCACTCTTACCCAGGTATCAGTTACATCAGTATAGATATTTCAAGATATGGAAGATACAATAAGCCAACAGTGGTTACAAGAAGTCTTAGACTATTTATAACTTCAGATACATGATAATATTGTAACTGTAGTTAAAATATAAGTAATTAAATAATTATTACTGAAGTAGAAGATAAAATGTATGAAAAAATATATAATGACCCAGAACTAAGAGGATAAAGACAAAGCTAATCAGGAGAGTAAAACAAAGCTAAGTGAAGATTTCTTGTTGGAGGAGAATGAAACAGAAAAGTAAATTACTCAAAGCAATTTATTTATTTATTTATTTATTTTTTGAGACAGAGTCTTGCCCTGTTGCCCAGGCTGGTGTACACTGGCATGATCATGGCTTACTGCAACCTCTAACTCCTGGCTCCAAGTGATACTCTTGCCTCAACCTCTCAACCTCTGGGGGAGTCAGAATATTTCATTTCATTTTGACGGAAAAGCTGTTGGTGAATACATCATCTGGATAGCTAAATTTGAAATCATAAAGAAATACAACTTGGACTGGGCAAAAGTAAAATGCAGAACACAATTTTGAAACTAGGAAAGATAAAGGATGAATGAACAGAATTGTAACAAAGTAACAGATATAAATGAGAAGAATCAAACTGAATGCCAGTTATTATACTAAACGTGAATTCATTTAACCCCTTATTAAAATACAGACGTTATCAGATTGGGTGTATTGGTTAAAGTCCCCTTGTGACCTGTCAACAAACTTTGAAACAGCCACTGTGATATAGAGCCAGACACAATGTGAACAGGCCTTCCCACAGGCCTGTTTACAAGCCCCATAAACAGGCCTGATCATGTTGGCCAGCAGGTTGTTCTCTAAATGTTTTGAGTCCTAAAAGCTTAATATGACCTGGCTGTTGGAACTTGAATATATTATAATTTATCAGCTTGACTTCAGTCTTCAATGCCTTTTTTGAAATGTGAGGAAGAAGATAATTCACTTAGGAATCTCTGAGATTAAATAAACTCTCGGCATATGTTTTAACGCCCTGGGGGATGACAGTATCTTACTCTACTTCATCTTTGGCTATTGAACTTTCCCTTCCACTGACACTCAGGATAGTGAAGGAGGGATTGCTCGTGTTTGGTGTGTGTATTATGAGGTAGATTCTCTGTAGAAATAAAAGAAACGATTTCAGTACAAACTCTAGAATTATAAAACCAGTCCACCGTGAGGTTAGTATTTTAAAAAAAAAAAAAAAAAAAAAGGCAATCAACTAGCTATTGTTCACAAGAAACAAACTAATAAATAAATAATTCATTAAATAAATAAATAAATAAATAAAACACTAAAAAGAGAAAATTCAGGGTCAGACAAATATATGCCAAGCAAACGCAAATAAATAAATGATAGTTACTATAAATGTTAGACAAATTGAAGTTGAAGGCCCAAAAGCATTATATAGGGGAAAGAGCGCCACGTGTAATTATAAAATTTAAAATTGATGAACACAGTAAACATTTATGAACCAAAGACAAGAAGTGAAATATATGAATGAAAATCACTTAAAAATACAAGAACGACTCATAAAACAAGAGTAATGGGTGATTTAATATACTCTTTTCAGACTGTAACAAGACAAATATAAGGAAATCCAAATACATAGCTATAACAGAAGATTTGAACATACATAATCAAAAAGCTTAAATGTTTACAAACATTACTTATATATAGTTTTGTTGTCCAAAGAGAATGCAATTAAAATATACATACTTCACTTACAAAAATGTATCCTATAATATATAAATTATAAATATACTTTTATTTAGTTTCAAAAGGATAAGTATTTTAAAGGATATAATTAAAAGAAACCTATAAATCAAGAGTAGAAATATGGTCTAAAAATTTTGGATTTAAAAATTAAGAATTATTCTCTAAAATAACCATAGAATATTACAAGATATCTAAAATGAACACTAATTGAAAATAAACCAGAAAATAATAAAAAGCAAAACAATTCAGTAAACCTATGGAAATCAAGTAAGAATGGATTTAGATAAATAGTTGTCACTGTAAACTTATTCATTAAAAGAGTCAAATTAAAAGTATTGAAATTAAAAGTTTACATTGAGAAGCTGAACAAAAGACCACAAGGTAATTCAAAGTAATTGAGAAATTAAACTATTACAAAGGAAATATGAAAAAAATAGAAAGGAACAATAACATCAAATTATTTTTAAAAGACCAACAAATCTTTGCCTGGTTGATTGACCTCAAAAGAAAGAGACACAATTTACGATGGTTTTTGTTATTGTTTCAGCATGGTTAAGTTATTATCTACAGTAATTCTATTTTTTTTAGGTAATAAAACTTTGATTTTGTTTACTGCCCTTCAAGTGATGGTAGTCTTTGGGAGATGGTGAATCTTGTTGTGCAGTTTAAGCAAATAGAAATACACTCAATCATCTTTCAAAGACCTTGGTTTAGTTACAGACATGTGGCAAAATTCGTGAAAATAAGAATTGAGGGAAAGGCAACTACATGGATATTGTAAAAAGAAATTCCTTCAATATGGGAAAATAGATAGGAATATTTCATTTTCTGCCTAAAGATGCTGTAATATATCCAAAAACTCTGAAAAATTTTCAGCTGTTTTTAGGTAATGAGAGGAGTCAGTCTGAGATTGTTTCTTCAAATTGTGCTATATCTCGTAGCATCAACATCACCTGGAAACATGTTAGAAATACAAAATCTAGGGCCTACTCCAGCCCAGAGCTACTAAGCAGAAACTTTGTCTTGTAACAAGTCTCTCTGATTTTGATGCAGGATAAAGTTTGAGAACCACTGCTTTAAGAGGAGAAGTCCTATGCTCAGAATGGTTGAGGGGAAGTGTTAGGGAAAACTGGCCATCAGTGATGTTGTTGAGCTTCTGATTTAACCAGACTTAGGTCTGTCTTATCTCCAGATTCCTTTTTAATTTTTGTTGACTTGTCGTCCAATGCATCTTAACTGATAACTCAGAAATACAAAAGAAAAAAGAAAAACCTAGCAATGAAAAATTAAAATTATAAGAAAAGATTACATGCAATCAATGGCTATACATTAGAAAAATCTAGAGTAAAATGATTATTTTCTAAGAAAATGTAATCTATCAGATGGTTGTAGATGTGTGGCATTATTTCTGAAGGCTCCGTTCTGTTCCATTGGTCTATATCTCTGTTTTGGTACCAGTACCATGCTGTTTTGGTTACTGTAGCCTTGTAGTATAGTTTGAAGTCAGGTAGCGTGACGCCTCCGGCTTTGTCCTTTTGACTTAGGATTGTCTTGGCAATACGGGCTCTTTTTTGGTTCCATATGAACTTTAAAGCAGTTTTTTCCAATTCGGTGAAGAAACTCATTGGTAGCTTGATGGGGATGGCATTGAATCTATAAAT
>NC_045436.1:127991236-128033394 GCF_002776525.5 Piliocolobus tephrosceles
GTTGATGGGTGCAGCACACCAACATGGCACATGTATACATATGTAACCTGCACGTTATGCACATGTACCCTAGAACTTAAAGTATAATAATAAAAAAAAAAAGAAAATGTAATCTATCAAATTTATACAGGAGGATTTAAAAACAGAATATCAATTAAGTGATCAGAAAGGCAATAAAAGCTTCACCATTCAAAGGGAGACACTGAACATTAATGGGTTAACAGTGGATTCTATTATGTAAATAAGGTAATTTATTTATATTTTCAACTATAATAACAGTTAGAGGTGGGCAGATCATGAGGTCAGGAGTTCGAGACCATCCTGGCCATTATGGTGAACCCCCATATCTACTAAAAATACAAAATTTACAAATATACAAAAATTAGCTGGATGTGGTGGCACATGCCTGTAGTCCCAGCTACTCCGGAGGCTGAGGCAGAAGAATCACTTGAACCTGGGAGGCAGAGGTTGCAGTGAGATGAGATAGCACCACTGCACTACAGCCTGGGCGACAGAGCGAGACTGTGTCTCAAAAACAAAACAAAACAACACAAAACAAAACAAAACAAAACAAAAAAACAAAACAAAAAAAACCTTAGAATTTAGCATAAACTTAATCTTCTAAAAAATAAAGACAATGCAAATTTATAGTCACATAAATACAAATAAAACATGCAAAATAAAATATTAGCATAGTGAAGCTAGCAATTCATAAAACAGTGTAATATAATTAGTTATTTTTTATTTCATGAAATTCATTGCAAAGGAAAAAAGGGTTTTTAAAGTGAATTCGTTTAACAATAGATTCTAAAAAGCCAGTTGATAAAACGCATCAATAGTTCACAGTAAAATTCTAAGTAAAATATAAATAGAGGGAAACTAAACAGGATGCGGTTAATTTTTTCAAGCACAATAGAAAACATCAGACAACATGTCAAAGTATTAAAGACTTTTCTCCATTAAATTCAGGAGGAAAAAATGAGTTTTTTTCTTGCTATTCTTCACGGTGAGGGAAAGTTTCTATACGTTTTGGAAAGCATTGCCAAATTATTTTTTTTTTTTTGCAGGGGGGGAATAATTGGATTTCTAACTTAAGAAAAACTAAAAGTCTCTGGTTAAAAACACTTGAATAAATGACAGAGTTTCATAGTTTGATATAAGATAAATGCAAAAAATTTTTTTTCTCCAAGTCAAGCAAAAGCTACATATAAATCGAAATGAAAACATACACATGCACAGACACAAATATTCAAAATAGTGGCCAAAGAAGTAAGAAACCTGAGGAAAAAAAAGTAATGAGAAATGTAGCTCTAAAATAAGACTTACAGGAAGGAAGCAACCAATTTTTAAGGATATTAAAACTACAAGAAGAAATAGCGACTTATGTTCTTACCAGGAAGATTTAATTTCAAAAAGATATAATTCCCCCAAAATAATGTATCACTGTAAGAAAATTCCAATAACTGTCCCCAAGGATAGTTTTCTGGATTCTAATATTAATTACTAAAGGCAAAAATTCTGTAAATCAAAAAGCATGAAAGAAAAACAAAGAATTATAAAGGATCCTGTTTACCAGATATTGAATATTTTATAAAACCATTGTAATTATCACATAATATTGTCTTAGGACTAGTGAATTAGATTAATATAACAGAATACATAGTCAACTAAAATTAACACAAAAATAAGTTTACATTTCAATTCAGTGGCGAAAGGGGAGAATTATTAATAATCTTACTTTTTTTGAGACAGAGTCTTGATCTACTGCCCAGGCTGGAGTGCGGTGGCGCAGTCTCAGTTCACTGCGACCTTGGCCTCCCAGGTTCAAGTGATTCTTTCATCTCAGCCTCCGTAGTACCTAGGATTAAAGGTGACTGCCACCACACCCAGCTAATTTTTGTATTTTTTGTAGAGACAGGGTTTTGCCGTGTTGGCCAGGCAGGTCTCAAACTTCTGACCTCGGGTGATCCACCCACCTCAGCCTCCCAAAGTGCTGAGATTACTGGCATGAGCCATTGTGCCCGGCCTTAATGATCTTAATTGATCATCCATCTGAAAGCAAAAATATATTTTCTGTGTTTTTATTTCACTGCTGTGCAGGAATAACTCCTAATACATCAGTAATTTAAAGACAAACAAATTAAATCACACAGAAATAAGAAAAAATTAGGAAAATCCTTTAAAAAGACACAAGGTGTAGACCATCCTCTCTAGCCAGAAAGAAAGCCCCTGACCAATAAAGATAACCATATTTGGCAATATAAAAATTTTAAAATGGTAAGATGTACAATAAATAAAGTCAAAGAACAAATGAAACATTGTTAGAAAAATATTTTCAGGCTATATGAAAAAATTATTAACAATTCTGATTTTTAAAATCGCCTAAGAAGTAAATAAAAGAAATACATTTTGGAGAAAAGCATGAAAGGAATATGAACAGAAAGGTCATCATGAAAGTTAATAATATCTTTAGAACTGATAAATAAAATGCAAATTAAAATAACATGAGGTTAGCAAAAGGAATGTTTTCTATGAATGATGACAATGTGGGTACTCTCATATGTTGCTGAATATTTCCGAATTGCTCTGCCATATTTGAAGACTGATAATATTTATCAACATTAAAAATATGCATAAACTTACTTTTCATTATATGAAAATTCAAGATTTTAGCTCTTAAAAATAAAATTTCTCATGCAAATGTATAAATTTAGATATTTATATATGTACATATAAGTGTATTGTACAGTGCAGTTTCTATTGGCAAAAATAGAAAATATTTACTTCCTTGAACAGTAAATAATTATCTTGGTATTATTATGCTATATTTATAGCATTATTTCAATTTTATTGCATAATATTTATAATTCTCTGATAATTTTTGCAACTTACCATTTCTCCGTAGTATTATTAATTCAGTGCTACTCAGTTCACCAATAGCACAGAAATGATTACTGTGTTGATCATTGCATCTTCTCTGATTAATAAAATTACAGCCTATCTGTCTTTTCAGAGCTAAAAGTGGAATATACCCATATTCCATTCCATCTTCTTCTAAAGATGGAATACACCTATTTCTAAATTTAAAATTCCTGTTGATAAACAGTTGTTTATTGAGTGAATTACTGATTATTCTAATGTGGGTATATCCCAATAACCAATTTACATTGAAGATATGTTTTAGCACACTCAAAACATATATATGTATATTTATATAGATTAATAAATTTATATGTTGGAGGCAATGTCAATATTTTCTGATCTTCAAATTTAGGCCATATATTTTTATAAGTACATTATTATGGGTTTTCTATATAAATTAGTTTAATTGCATTATATGAAATATTCATCTAGATCACCACATAACTGATTGGCACACAACTGGCAACATCAAATACAAATATTTTATTTTTCTTTATCCTGCTTTAACATTCTAAAACAAAAAACTCTCTGAATACAAGTGACTCATATAATCATAGCTGTTTCTTATCTGATTAGGTTAATAGACTTTCTGAAATTGCTTATATAGGAAAGCTATTGAGATAATCTCAATGTGCTTAAACTGCTAATGTATCCCTTTCATCTCTGCATTTCCAATTTAAACTATGTTCCCATAAATTTCTTAAAAATAACACAAACCAACAGATAAACAAAACACAAATGGAGCTGTTTCATGGTCTCCACATTTTGCAGCTGTAAAGAAATATATCTCTTTTGAACCTATCACTTTATAAAATAAAATAATGATCTATAATACCAAGCATACAATCCTTTCTAAGCTAATAGACACTCCTTTAAATTCTGCTAGGATTCATTAAAGAAAATTTATGTAAGAAGTTATGTGGATAACATGAAAGCTAAGACTCTAAATTATATATTTTTATTCTAAAGTCCAACTTTTGCTCTGCAAATGTGCATGATCACAATCATTGAATATTCTCAATCTCCTTCACTAAAGACCTTGTCTAATTCTGAATGTCAATACACTTGGTTGTTATTATTACCAGGGAAATTTGGGAATTGCTGAGCAACAGGATTCCTGTCAATATAATGGAATGTTACTAAACCTTAAATTTTTTTATCTAAAAGATCAAATCAATTGTATGTATCCTGTAGTATTTTTCTCTTCCACTCATTCTTTTTTGTGACCAACTGTATTAGTCCATTCTCATGCTGCTATGAAGAAATACTGGGTAATTTATAAAGAAAAGAGGTTTAATTTGCTCACAGTTCTCCATAGCTGGGGAGGCCTCAGGAAACTTACAACCATGGCAGAAGGCACCTCTTCACAGAGTGGCAGGAGAGAGAATGAGTACCAGCAGGGAAAATGCCAGAAGCTTATAACATCATCAGATCTTACGAGACACACTCATTACCACAAGAACAGATGGGGAAAACTGTTCGCATGAGTCTACTACCTCCACCACGTCCTGTCCTTGACACAAGGGGATTATGGGGATTGCAATTCAAAGTGATATTTGGGTGGGGACACAGAGCCAAGACATATCATTCTTCTCTGGTCCCCACCAAATCTGATTTTCTCACATTTCAAAACACATCATGCCCTTCCAACAGTCTCCCAAAGTTTTAACTGATTCCAGTAATAACTCAAAGTCCAAGTTCAAAGTCCCATTTGAGACAAGGTAAGTCCCTTCCACCTATGACTCTGTAAAATCAAGAGAAGTTACTTTCTAGATATGATAAGAATACAGGCATTGGGTAAATACACCCATTCCAAATAGGAGGAATTGGTTAAAGGAAAGGGGCTACAGTCCCTTTGCAAGTCCAAAATGCAAAAGGACAGTTATGAAACCTTAAAGCTCCAAAATGATCTCTTTTGATTCCATGTCTCACATTCAGGTCACATCAATGCAAGAGGTGGGTTCCCACAACCTTGGGCAGCTCTGGTCCTGTGAATTTGAAGGGTACAGGACCACTCCTGGCTGCTTGGGCTGGCACTGAGTGTCTGCAGCGTTTCCAGGCACACAGCACAAGCTGTCAGTGGATCTACCATTCTGGGGTCTGGAGCATGGTGGACCTTTTCTCATATGTCCCATAAATAGTGCCCCACTGGAGACTCTGTGTGAGGTCTCTGACCCCACATTTTCCTTCTGCACTGCCCAAGCAGAAGTTCTCCATGAGGGCTCCACCTCTGCAGGAAACTTCTTCCTGGCCATCCAGGCACTTCCATACATCCTCTGAAATCTAGGCAGAGGTTTCTAAACCCCAATTCTTGACTTCTGTGTACCAGCAGGCCCAACATAACATGAAAGTTGCCAAGGCTAGGGGGTTGCACCCTCTGAACCAACATCTGGAACTGTACGTTGGCACCTTTTAGCCACTGCTGGAGCTGAAGCAGCTGGGACACGGCACCAAGTCTCCAGCTGGCACAAAGCAGCAAGTCCCTGGGTTCAATTCAGGAAACCAATTGTCCCTCCTAGGCCTGAAGGCCTGTGATGGGAAGAACTTCCCTGAAGGTCTCTGACATGCCCTGGAGACATTTTCCCCATTGTCTTGGTGATTAACTTTCAGCTACTTGTTATTTATCCAAATTTCTGCATCAGGCTTGAATTTCTCCCCAGAAGATGGGTTTTTCTTTTCTTTCATATTGTCATGCTACAAATTTTCCAAACTTTTATGCTCTGCTTCCTCTTGAACACTTAGCACCTTAGAAATTCCTCCTGCCAGTTACCCTAAATCATCTCTCTCAAGTTCAAAGTTCCACAGATCTCCAGGGCAAGAGCAGAATGTTACCAGTCTCTTTGCTAAAACATACGAAGAGTCACCTTTATTTTACTTCCCAAGAAGTTCCTCATCTCCCTTTGAGATCACCTCAGCCTGGACTTCATTGTCCATATCACTATCAGCATTTTGGTCAAAGCCACTCAACAAATCTCAAGAAAGTTCCAACCTTCCTATATCTTTCTGTGTTATGAGCCCTCTGAGTCTCTAAGTTCCAAACTTTCCCACATTTTCCTGTCTTCTTCTCAGCCCCCCAAATCGTTTCAACCTCCACTTAATACCCAGTTCCAAACTTACTTCCACGTTTTCAGGTATTCTTTTAGAAGTGTCCCACTCCCTCAGTACCAATTTACTATATTATCCCATTCTCACATTGCCATAAGAGAATACTCGAGACTAGGTAATTTATAAAGGAAGAGGCTTAATTGATTCACAATTCTGCGTGGCAGGAGAGCCCTCAGGAAACTTACAATCATGGAGGAAGGATCATCTCTTCACAGGGCAGCCAAGGAGAGAATGAGTGCAAGCAGAGGAAATGCCAGATCTCGTGAGATTCACCCGCTATCACTAGAACATAATGGGGGAAACTGCGCCAAACGATTCAATTATCTCCACCTGGTCCCACCCTAGACACATGGAGATTATAGGGATTATAGTTCAAGGTGACATTTGGGTGGGGACACAGAGTCAAACCATATTACTAACATTAAACTCATAGTTACCTGCTCTTTTAAATCTTTTTTTTTTTTTTTTTTTTTAAAGAGTCAGGACACTGTGAGCCATAAGATTTCCTTCCACTCTGATGTTTAAATTTGTAATGAAATAAAACCCTCATTTCTGGTGTCTAAGAGTTTGGATGTACTTATTTTAACTAATAGACACTTGTAAGTATTAATATTTTATTTTACATATAGAAATGTTTATTGACCCATATATGTAACAAAACTTTGTCTATTAAAGGTATCAAACCTTGTAACCAATACTTTTTAAAAAATCCAATAAGTATACATTCAATAAAATTGTATATTATTTATCATTTTTTTTTTAACTGATGAGGACTTTTCTGACTTTCACTAGCACATTTAAGAGTATCCTATGGTGTTATTGATGTTTTTCTTTATTATTATTATTTTTTAATATGATACCAATGTAGGGTAGGTAAACAATGCAGCCAGAATTTAATTCAAATTTTGCAACTAGTAAGGTGCTTGAGCTGAACAACCAGAACAGGCAACAACAGAATACAACCAAAATAACCAAATGCGTATTGACTTTGGATGCATAAGGAATATTTATTGAGCATTTATATGAGTTGGATCCTCTGCTGGGTGCTTGGAAACAAACAGAGAATAGAATCGTTATATAGATGATTGCAATGTAGTGACAAATAGGTATTAGCATTATGGATACCTGAAGTCAATCTTACTTTTTTACTTATTATTTATCAGACTTTTTGTTAAATAAAATTTATTTTAAAAAATAAAATTAAAAACGTATCTGTAGGTTTCAAATGTCTTATTTTTAACAAAGGTAAAAAGACATTTGTTTGGAAGATATACTATTAAAATTAACAAAATTTCCAAGCTCAAGGCGCATAGTTGTAGCTCAAGTTACAACTGCCTACGGACACATTTTCCTAGACATTCTCAAACTCAACATGCCCCAAACTATTGTACTTCTTATAAGATCTTTCCTTGATGAAGTATTGCTCTAGTAATTATTACTAATAATCACTGTGATTATTTTAAATTATTGAAAATAATAATTTAGATCACACTAAATTGGGAGGGCTAGTTTGGTAGGGTTAAGAAAAGTTTCAAAAAAAGATATCAAGTTTAGCCATAACAATGGATTATTACTTGCTAGAAGCTGAGTGAGAACTATGGTTCTGGTGGGATGACAACACAGTGGGCTAGAAGCTGTCTCAATTACATTCTCAGTTCCTTGTGTCTCAGTCATTATTGTGTTTACAGGTCTTCTAGCAGTGCTCAACAAATACTTTTGAGTGTGTGTGTGTGTGAGAGAGAGAGAGAGAGAGAGAGAGAGAGAGAGAAAGAGAGAGAGAGAGAGAATTGGGAGAGAGAAAGGAATCTGCTTAGTATAGCACTACCCCTTGGTGGCTAGTCAACAAATGAATGCTACATTTTTCCCCTTTCTCTTATTTCTCTCTTCACTTTTTTCATTTCTTGCTTAGTTTATTTCCACTGTTTAGTGTGCAATAGCCCACTTTAACTCAGCAGCTTTCCCGTCATGCTATAAGACACTTATGCAATCATCAAGTGAATGCCCTAGGAGTATGACATTAAAGTGTAAATTATAACATCCTGTTTAGCCACTGAGAGGACCATACTGTTAAATGCCCAAGGATCTGTTTTGAACAAAGTATAGCAATTAGAGATAAATGAAGGGTATATATTGTTTATTTATTTATTTATTTTTTTTATTATACTTAAAGTTCTAGGGTACATGTGCATGCACGTAACGTGCATAACGTGCAGGTTTGTTACATATGTATACTTGTGCCATGTTGGTGTGCTGCACCCATCAACTCGTCAGCACCCATCAACTCGTCATTTATATCAGGTGTAACTCCCAATGCAATCCCTCCCCCCTCCCCCCTCCCCCCTCCCTCCTCCCCCCTCCCTGTGATAGGCCCCGGTGTGTGATGTTCCCCTTCCCAAGTCCAAGTGACCTCATTGTTCAGTTCCCACCTATGAGTGAGAACATATGGCGTTTGGTTTTCTGTTCTTGCGATAGTTTGCTGAGAATGATGGTTTCCAGCTGCATCCATGTCCCTACCAAGGGTATATATTGTAAAGTTATTTACTTCTCTTCTTCTTTGCTTGTAATAATAGTCAAACACATAATTGCATGCTATTCAAACAAGTACTTGATATTGTTTTCAACACACAGAGATTTTCCTTCAGTATACTATGTTAACTCATATGTACTATATATTGCATTAGAATTTAATATTTCATAAGATAGTAAGTACTTGGTTCCCTGAAATGCCTAATATAAAGAAGAAATTTAATAAACATCTATTTAAAACTACATGGGATCAGAAGTGGCAATATTTTTATTTTCTTCAAAAAGAAAAACAAAACAATTTCTATTCTATTCAGTTTCTTGAAACTGAAATAGATTTTTTGCCCAGTATTATATGAACTTTTCACTTGTTTTTTGCTAAATTAAAGGTCTGGAAAGAATCTAGAATCCTAAATGTGAAAATAATAAAAATTTTGGATCAGCAATAAGAGGAGCTCTATTTTGAAGATGAGTTGAAGGCTAGTTGAGCTTACGGAACAAGAATTCAATAATGCCTTAGGTTTAGAGTGTTAGTTTGAACTCAGAGACTCCAAATTTCCATGGCTGAGTGTACTGGTATATCCTCAACTACAAAAACAGAATAGATAATTCAAAATTGTATATATCTATTGTTAAAAGGTAAATTGAGGTATAATAAAATCGTAGAGTTTATTGGAACAAACAGTAATTCCTGAGTCAGGAAGCACCAAACCAAAGGTGGTTTTAGGTTATGCTGAGGAAACACAAAGGGAAGGGTTTTACGAGTCAACATTGAAGCAAGGCAAACTTGATTGGTTACAATTATGCAGTTGCCTTATTTTATTTATTCTACTGGGAAGTCCCTAGTTGTATAAATTAATTGGAAGCTTCTGATTGGCTAAGCTGACGTTTTGTTTTCTTTAATATAGCCATTTATAAAAAATCACCCAAGTTACGTTTTGCTTATGTTTGCAGATCAAGTAAGGTCAGTGTTGCTTCCATGGCTTAATTGACTTTTGTCTGCTGAAAAAATTCTCAAGCATGGTTTCCAATTGATTTTATTTTAACTCATATATGTATATCTATATCCTCTCTAGTTATAAAGATGTAAAGAGACTGTTTGAAAAAAAAAAAAAAAAAACAACTTTTACAAAGATTTTGTTTTATATTTTGGCTTATTTCCCACTGTGGGAATCTTCTGACCTCTTTTGGACTGAGCAAAATGTTGATTCTCCTTTTGTTATAACTAAAGTTTAGGAAGAGTTCTTTGCAATCGGAGGCAGCCTGTGGACAGTCTAGGAAGACTCCTGCATATCTTCCCAGTTAAGACACACAGTACAAAATGACTTATGTCAGTGTTTTTGATTTCTTTCAAGTGACTTTTCACTGTGTCAATTTAGCTAAGTAGCAGCTATGTTTCATAGATTTTCTTCACTGGATGGTGTCTAGTCAAGTTGGCTCTAAGATAGATTTGTGTGACAAGAAAAGCACCATTTTTAATGCTCTAAAGTTTGGTGTAGGGCCAAGTGCTGTTACAGCTTCTGCACATCTTCACTCATCTGTTGGTTTGACTCATTAATGGGCATCAGTGAGACCTCCAGTTCTTTCCCCTCCCACTAGATCTTCTTCAACTTCTCTGAGTCCTGGGCCAGGGAGTGTGCAGTTTCACAGTGAAGAGTACCAGACTGTCTTGTAGGTCATCCTCATCAAAACGGTTGGAGGTGGTGAGAGACAGATGTGGCTTCCGGTTAGTTCTTATTCTTTGTCCACTATACATGTATCTTTCTTTTCTGTCTTCTAGGCCCAATTTCAGGCTGAAAAGCACATGCAGAGGCCACAGCAATGATGGAATGCTTAACCAGTTCCCATAACTACTTCAGGTCTAATTCTTGTAATAAATCTCCTTTTTCTGTATCACTGCACTTTTCCTCTTTCAAACTCTATCTAAAACAAAAGCTTTTATATTAGGATGTTTAGCTACTATTTACATGCATGCACTTATTTTTCTCACATCTATATTTAAAAATGGAATATTTCATGATCCGATTTTTATGTAAGTCTAGATGCCTAAATAAAATAAATAACAAGGCAGATACTGAAAGGATCTCTTTGCCTACCCTCCCCAACACTCCACCCCTCTGCCCTTTTTCTGCTGAGGGGTATTACCTCATAGCCATGTGAGGATTGTCTTCTCTTAAAGGAGCAAATCCAATATACCTCAAGACAACTTTTGACAGAACTTAAGAAGAACCACCTTCCACAGGACACTGGCAGAATATTGCTTTGTTTCCATGGAAAGTAAATTTCATCAGAACTTACTACTCTGTATTATTAAGTGAGTCTCTGGCACTTTCCTATGAAAGAAAATTTAGTGACTGAGGGTCCCAGTGGGCTTTGCAACAGAAAAGGGAAACAAATTATTAAGCTAGCATTTTGTCAGTACTTTTTGTTTTTGTCAATAAACTGCAATTCTATAGATTACTCTCCCACTCATCCTTCATCCGCAGATGGGTGACCAAGTAATTTATAGATTTGTAGCATACCTAGAACAGTTAACAGCCCATGAATGCCTTAGGAAAGATATCCCTCAGTGCTGAATAACCCATACATGATGGCTCTGCACTTAACATTTGTTGAAGGTGCAATTGTAATCTTCCTTGAAGATCTTTAGTTTCTTTCTTAACAAAGATGCTCTGTGGCAGGGTGCAAATTACTTGGAAACGTTTTCTAATATTAGGGCACCTAGCTTCTTTGGACCTCCCTTATAGTTATCACACATTTCATATTTATTCATTCATTCTACATATATTTAATTATCCTCTCATGATAGAGAAATAGTATTTAATATTGGCCTTTCCTAATATCTTACCTTCTTATGATTTTCTCTCACTTGCAAAATGTGTCTAAAAGGTCAGTGTTACACAAATTTACTAGCAGGAAATACATGCTTGTTATTTACATTAAACCTATTAAAAGAACTCCAACAAAATAATGGTTCCTTCCTTCCTCTTACTCTCCTTCCCTCCCTCCCTCCATCCCTCCCTCCCTCCCTTTCCTAATTTCTTCTTTTTACTTTGTAAGAAAAGAAGCTTGTTTATCATTTTTTTCCTATAAGAAACTGCTTTCTCTTTTAATTTTCAGCCCAAAGGCTCTTGCTTAAACCATCTTTAATGACACATTTCTTGATTCCATCAAATTTTCTTCAACCATACAATTAGCTTTCCTATGGAAATATACTCAGATAATTATTTTAACCCTCAAAATAAAGTATTCGCTGTTGTATGTCTGGCAGAGCATGCCAATCTATAATTTAGTATAATGATTAGTGTCTTTCTTTTCAGTAAATGTATTTGTGTATTTGTTTCCTCATTTACAAAATGGGGATGAAATTTGGTGATATACTTAAAAATACCTAGGAAACTGGCACTACATAAATAGTGAATGAAAAGTAAGTGGACTAATTATTCTGCATTATACTGCAGCCTTAAGATAACAGCAGCTTATTTGCTGCTTTCTATGATTTTTCTGACTGACTTGTAATTAACTCTTATCATTGAGATGTGTTGATGGACTTGTGAGCAAAGCAGTCAACAAGTTAAAAATAGCCATTTGTTATTCATTCCAGCTTTTCCTACTTATCTTTAACACACAGAATACAGACATTTAATAAATCAATAAGTTGCAAGGATATTTTACATTTTTTTAATATTGTAAGCATTTATATTTTCAAAAACAATAGACAAAATGAAGGTTTAAATATCCTTCTCTCTGAAACTTCAAATATGCCTTTGGACTCTATTAGTATGCTATATATTGGTAACTTATTGAAACAGATGAGTCACTTGAAAAAGAAGAATAAATTTTTCAGGATCCTCAACAATGTTTCTCAGTACATAAGAGTGTATAGCAAGAGTATGGCCAAGGTTTAGAAATAAATTTTGAAGGTAATTCTGATTTCCATAACAATTACTTAGAAACAGCAAACTATTCTGATGTTGAATTTATCTTTTTATCACTATATAACTCACACCATTGACACCATAATAATTAAATGTGCTCATATTTGACTTCACCTCTTATTTAGATAAGCTGATATAATTATGACATTATACTAACAAGGACATATTTTTTCTTTTCTTTACATTATTTTTTTTCTTTTATGTAACTAACAATTGATCCCATAAACAGAGACAGTGAACAAATCTTTTTTCATAGTTGAACTGTGAATATGGTTTCCTTTTGTCAACAATGTCAGTAGTTCTCATTAATTACTGTTTGGAAAGACATTGACTCAGAAACCAATTATTTTACTGGAGAAAAAAAAAAATTACCAGCCAGAAAGCAATATCTTATTTGCTGAGAACTATTCTTCGTGTCATACTCATTATCAAATAACTGATATTTCTTAAAAACACGGAGTTAATTTGGTTATGAAAAATTATACTTTGTGTCAGAGTTGATGGATTTTTCTTCTCTCTTGTCAACTTTTTTCACAAATAAAATAATTTTGCCTATATTTTTATTTTCTAGAGAATTAGCTCATATTTGTGGATTTTCCTTGAATTAATGTGTTCATGCAATAAAACATCCTTGGGCTGTGTCTTGCAGTGAATAAACTGGTTTCTTCATAGACAAAATAAACTTAATTTACTCTTAATGTTTAGCTTCTGTGGGAAGTGGGTTTCCTTTCCACTTCTTAATTCTTTACTGGTTGCTATGAAAATCATGTGACTGTCAAGGTTTCTGTTTATACATGTACTGGCAAAAAATGTGCAATGGAATTTCTAGGATTTGCAGCTTTCTGATTTTAATACGTTATTTTTACTTTCTAAGCTATCCAGAGGTACATTAGATCGGGCAAAATCTTAGCAATTATGAGTTTCTTATCATAAGTCATTAAACATATAAATTGTTTAAAAGGCTAATAAGAAGAAAATTATTCAAGAATTCTGTGTCTGCTTTACTAAGAAAAGAATAATATCAAAACATCATGACAAGGTTGGCAGCAAGATTTTTTCTTTAATATTTTTACTGAGTTCAAAATAAAAGTAGCTACAGATGACAGGATGATATGTGAGGTACAAGGAGACATTTCCATCCAAAATCAGTACCTTCTTGTGCTGAAGGTACTGATTATTATGCTTCTTGTGCTAGCATAATAACATCATGCTAGCTGTAGCCACTCTACTTTTCAGTTTTCATTTCCATGTCAGTGACATTTCTCAAGAAGTGATACTTGATTTATTTTTGTCTTGTTTCCTGTTTTTCTCTTTATTTTTAGTGGTCCTTTGTGGATTATTTTTACTTCTTTTTCTTTAAATCCCAACTAGTCTCTGTACTGGTGATAATGATAAAAACATTTGGATGAGAAATTGATGATATTTCTTATCAAAGAATGCTGGAAGGAAAACTTACATATTTTCTTCTCTAGCCTTCTTTTATTAAAAAATAGGCCCAAAGAGTTAGATTGTCTTGCCCAGAGGTATGCAGGGGTTAGCAACAGAGGCAGATCCAGAACATAAGGCTGTCCTCATTCCATTAGAACATGCTACTCAATTTCCCATAATTATGAGAGCATGCTCCTCTCCTGTGCCAGACTTCTCTTTGGCATTGGGAGAGGCGCTTTGCCTGATTAGCTTTCAGTCAGCTGTCAGGGTTCAGCAGCCATCTCAAAATGTATCCGTCTCATCGTTTTTGTGCTTGTCAGCAGCTACCTTTTCCATTTCACTCTGTCATAACTTTTCAGGTCCTTTACAGTATTCTCTGAAGCATGACACAGAGAGACAGTTTCACAATACGAGAGAAGTCCTGAGAGAAAAAGTTCATGGTTCAATATGTGACCCAAAGAGAGATTTGTCCCAAGCTGTCAAACAAACAGCCTTACTTGGATCTAAGGCACAGGGACTAAAATGATTGAATAGGTAAGTTACTCAGATTTTTAAAAAAGAGTTGTGACACTCCAGGATGTGGATATTTGTGGAAAGGATAACGGCTTTGTTAGGAAGCTGTAACGGCTTCGTTAGGAAGCTATTCTTGTTTGCCCTGTACCCTACTACTCACATCTGATGTGGACTTCCCATTGACTTCAAAGGATCTTCAGCCTGGGGTAGGTAGGCAGGGTGTTAAGAAAAAGGAAAAAGTCTAAGGTCCTTGAAAGTCACATTAATCCTCCTTGATGATTCAGTTAGCCAAGTAACAAGGACAAAAAACCAAGGAGATATGCTTTAAAATAAATGGAAATAAATGTGATAATAAAAAAGGGACATGAAATGAAAACATATCTTTGGTCAGTCATTTCTATTTTGTGAATTCTTGTCCTATTTTCAGTGTGTCATATTCTAAAGCTTAGTAAGTGTTCATTCTTTGTGCCTCCTGTAACAGAGAAAAGGAAGGGCAAAAGGTTTGTCCAACATAATACCCATATGTGTTATGTCACCTACTCTGATTAATTATATTTTATTTGGAAAATTGCTTTTTTGTTCTTTATAATTAGATTAAACAATTTTGCACTAGGTAGTTAATTTTTATCTCATGTTATTTCTTTATGAATGGATTAATTACAGTACAAGATATTAACTGCAGATACCTACTGAAAATATAAATCAATTTGAACGTCTTATTTTCAAATATGTATCTGTTTGTATATATGTATAAATAATCAGAGTAGGTGACAAACACATATGTCTCCATATATAATATATGTATATAACATATACACAATATACACATGTGTGTGTTTTAGTATGTGTGTGTATATATATTACTCTAGCTAAATGAAATTATCTCAACAAATTGACATGTTTGGTAAAGATAAAAATTTATATACATAGAATTATTGTATACTCAAATTGTGTTTAATATACATATATTCTGTGTTTTGTATACATATTTCTTTAATAATTTTAGATGGTCAGGAATTAGGATTCCAGAATAGGTAGTAAATTACTTAACTATAATTTAAATTTATTGAGCAAGAATTTTGATCATCTTTTCATATGTCTTGCACATTAAATATTTCTTTCAAAACAAATTGTTACAGTTAAAAAAAAGAAAAAAATAAAGAGAAGTACAATGTTACCACAATTTTCTTCCAATTATAATTATTGTGTGGCAAGTCTGAAAATACAGTAAAAAAAAAAAAAAAAAACACTGGTTCAAGATAAGGTATGTATAGCAAAATGTATTGTTATTCTCAAAACTATGTTATTGTAACATTTATCATTTTCAAGTTGCTACAGTCTACTTCTTTACTAAAACTATTTCGTGACAGGAAAATAAGCAATTTTGTTTTTTTCACTGTAATGAAATATGTGTATTTTAAACATGATGAATTGAAGCCAAAATGAATTATAAAAATGTACTGCCAGTAGAAGTAAATGAGTGGTAGGATTTCTAAACTTGGCCAAGTACTTACTTGGTTGGTATAGTAGTTACCTTGTTTCTAATCAGTGTAACATTATATACTGATAATAAACATCTATTGAGTAAAATTTAGTAAATGATCATGAATTCTTGCCTCTTCTAACATCAGCTAAGATAGATCCCTAAGTTTTACATTCAACCAAGGGTATATTAAGTATTATATAATAAATACGTAAAATGATAACCCTCTTTTGATGTCGGGTAAAATGCTTAGAATAGCATCTAGTTTTGCCCAGTAATACTAGCTACACTTAAAACTATTATTATTATTACTACAAAAAAACAGAAAGTAAATTCCGTATTTTGCCTCAATTTCCGTTAACATTATGATCTATATATAGTAACACATTTATGAATAGGTAATGATTAGTCAGTGATACACTGGAGTTTTGAAGCAAAAGTCCCAAGCTAATCCTTAGACTACTGAGAAATTACATTCCTGTACTTTGAATCCATTACTAAAATGGTTAAATTTTAGAATCCTTTTTAAAGTGTTAAAGCAGTAATACAATCCCATTCACAAAAGCAAAACCTTGTAATGCCTTGGTCCAAGAATTAGGCTTATATACTATAAAAGCAGAATTATATACTGCAGAGACCTGCTCTAATTTTTTTTTTTGGTAAGCATCTTGGTGTCGATATTAACCACACTTTATCTTCTAGTTTAGATTAATTATCATGTCATCATGTTCTAAGAATTATTTTTCTGAAAGCTTATAATAGAAAAATCTTAGAGACTAAAACTTGATGGTCCGATATCAGCCACACAATCTTAAAATTTTCGGTTGCTAGTATATTACAACCTTAAAACTTTTAATTACTAAAGTATTGCATTTAAGATATAATTATATACATATTATTTATAATTAAATATTTTACTTGACATAATTGCATATATTTCAATGATAACAAGTTGTAAAACTATGTTACAATATTATAATCAGAGTATTGATGTTGATACAATCAAGATACAGCACATTTCCATCATCAAAAGGATTTCGCACACTGTTCTTATATAGGCATATCAACCTCTCTGCCAACTGCTAGAAACTACTAATGTCTTCTCCATTTCTATGATGGTGTCATTGCATGCATGTTATGTAACTCATATATACTGGATAACATTTGGAATTGCCATTATGAACACAGTATATTCCACTGGAGATTCAACCAGGTTGTTACAGGTATGAATATGAATATGCTATCATCTAAATGTTTTTGACCCTCAAAATTCATATGTTGAAATTCCAGGCCCCAATATGATGGTCATATTAGCAAGCAGTTACTTTGGGAGGTGAATGGATCTAAGGGAAGTGTCCTCATTTATAGAATTTGTGCCCTTATAAAAGAGGTCTGAGAGAGACATTTTGCCTTTCCACTATGAGTGGACACAGCTGGAGGGCACTGTCTATGATCTACAAAGCAAGCTCTCACCAGACACCAAATCTGGTGCCTTCATCTTGGACTTCTCAGCCTCCGGAACTGCGAGAACTAGGCTTCTTTTGTTTAACAGCCACAAAGTTGATGGTCTTTTGTTATAACAGACTGAATAGACTAACATAGCCTACTTCTTTTTATTACTATTATTCATAATATTCCATGGGATTAATGTAATATAGTTTATTTAATCTTTCACTCATGAAAGGACATCTAATTGTTTCCAATTTTTGACTATTACAAATAAAGCTGCTATGAATAATCATGTACAAGGTGTGTCTAGTCAAAAGTTTAAATTTCTCTGGGATAAATGCAGTTGAATCGTTGTTTTGTTTTGTTTTTGACACTAGCAAACTGTATCCAGAGCAGCTGTATCATTGTACATTCTCACCAGAAATATTTGACTTATCTGGTTTCTTCACCATCATTTTTATTTTAGCCATTTAGATAGGTATCACACTGTGGTTTTAATTTGCATTTCCCTAAAGGCTAATGATGTTGAACAAACTTCCATGTGTTTATATCATACTTGTGTATCCTCTTTGGTTATATGTCTGTTTTGTCTTTTGACCATTTCCTAATTGGATGTTTTTGTTTGTTTTTCATGAGTTTTGAAAGTTTTTAAAAATACATTCCAGTTTCTTATATATATTTAAGATATTAGTACTTTGTTGAATATGTATTTTTTCAAATATTTTCTTCCAGTCTATAGCTTGTTTTTATCCTCTTAGCAAGAGCTTTCAAAGAGCAGAAGATTCGATGCCTAATTTATCATTTTTTTTCCTTGCATATACTTTACCATTAGTTTTAATTCTAAAGATTTTGTGCCTAGCTGTAGTTTTCAAAGATGTCTATGCTTTTGTTTTTTCCTAAAAGGTTTTTAGTTTTACATTTAAACTCTGAGTTCCATTTTGAGTCAACTTTTTCATAATGTGTGGGACTGAGGCTAATGTTTATATTTAACCTAAGAATATTTAATTACTCCAGAACCATTGGTTGAAAAGGCTACTTTTCCTTATTGAATTGATTTTGCACAATTGGCAAAAACTAGTTAATAAAATTCATGCAGATCAGTTTCTGAGCTGCATTATTCTGCATTAGTCTGCACATCAGCCTCTCTTCCACCACCACACATTATTGAGTAGTAGAGTTATATAACTGAAATTACAGAATGATATCTTTCACTTTATCATTCTTTTTAAAAATTATTTAGCAATAATTTCTTTCCCTTAGCATGCAGATTTTAGTGTGACATTATCTACATATATCCTGCTATAATTTTGAAGTGAAATGTGACAAATCTTTATATCATTTTTGAAGAAATGGATATATTTAATTTGGTAAATTTTTGAATTTATGAACACAGAGTTTCTCCACTTATTTACATATTTTTTTAATAACACTGTAGTTGTTAGTGCATAAGTGCAGTACATGTTTGTTAGATTGACATTAAGTGTTTCATTTTTTTAAAACAATTGCAAATGATATCATCTTTCTAATTTCAGTCCCCATGTATCCATTGTAATTTTGATTGACTCTTGAATGACAAGGATTTGAACTGCTCTGGTCCATTTATATACAGATTTTTTTTTTTTTTTCATTTCTGCCACCTTTGAGAAAGCAAGACCACCTCCCCTCAACTAAAGACAATAAAGATAAATACCTTTATGAAGATTCACTTCCACTTAATATTAAATGCATTTTCCCTTTCTTATTGTTTCCTCTTTCTTACAAGTTTTATTTTATGTTCAAGGGTACATGTGAAGGCTTCTTACATAGATAAACTCCTGTCACAGGGTTTCTTTGTATAGATTATTTCATCACCCAGGTATTAAGCCCAGTACCCAGTAGTTATCCTTTCTGTTCCTCTCCCTCATCCCAGCCTCCACTCTCTAGTAGACCCCAGTGTCTATTATTTCCTTCTTTGTGTTCATAAGTTCTTATCATTTAGCTTCCACTTACAAGTGAGAACATGCAGTATTTTTTTTTTTTTCTGTTCCTGTGTTAGTTTGCTAAGGATAATAGCCTCCAGCCCCACACATGTTCCTGCAAAAGGCATGATCTTGTTCTTTTTTTATGGCTGCATAGAATCCTATGGTATATATGTGTCATATTTTATTTATCCAATCTGTCATTGATGGATATTAATTTTGATTCCATGTCTTTGCTATTGTGAATAGTTCTGCCATGAACATTCATGTGTATGTATCTTTATGGTAGATTAATTTATATGTCTCTGGGTATATACCCCGTAATGGATTCCGTGAGTCAAGTGGTATTTCTGTTTTTAGCTGTTTGAGGAATAGCCACACTGTCTTCTGCAACGATTGAACTAATATACCTTCCCACCAGAAGTGTATAAGCATTCCTTTTTCTCTACAACCTCACCAGCATCTGATATTTTTTGACTCTTTAATAATAGCCATTCTGAATAGTGTGAGATAGTATCTCACTGTGCTTTTAATTTGCATTTCTCTAATGATCAGTGTTGTTGAGCTTTTTTCCATTTGATTCTTGGCCACATGTATATCTTCTTTTGAAAATTGTGTGTTCAAGTTTTTGCCTACTTTTTAATGTGATTGTTTTGCTCTTGTCAATTTGTTTATGTTTCTTATAGGTGTTGGATATTAGACCTTTGTCAGATGCATAGTTTGCAAATGTTTTCTCCCATTATGTAGGTTGTCTGTTTACACTGGATAGTTTCTTTTACTGTGCGTAAGCTCTCATGTTTATTTAGATCCCACTTGTCCATTTTTGCTTGTGTTGCCAAAATGGACAAATGGAATCTAATTATATGTGTTTTTGATGTCTTTGTCATGAAATCTTTGCTCGTTCCTATGTCCAGGATGGTATTTCCTAGGTTGCCTTCCAGGGTTTTTATAGTTTTTTTTTTGTTTGTTTTATATTTAAGTTTTCAATCCATCTTGAGTAAATTTTTGTATATGGTTTAATAAAAAGGTCTAGCTTCAATTTTCTGTCTATGGTTAGCCAGATACCCCAACACCATGATTTTCTTAATGACATTTTTTTCCCTCTCTCTTTAGCTTATTTAATGGTAAGAATATAGCATATAATACATTTTACATATGAAATATATATTAATTGACTGTTAATGTAGTTGGTGAAGATTCAACAATAGACTATTAGCAACGTTTTGAGGAGTCACAAGTTATGCTGATTTTCTACTGCAAGATAATTTGTTGCCTCTAACTCCCATGTTGTTCAAGGGTCAATTGTATATAGTCACTTATTGCACTGGCTAGAATTTTCAGCACTGCTTTGAGTAAATGATACGGTTTGGTTCTGTGTCCCCATCCAAATGTCATCTCAAATTGTAATTCCCATCTGTCGAGGAAGGGTCCTATAATCCCCATGTATTGAAGGAGGTAAGTAATTGGATTATAGGGGCGGTTTCCCTTATACTGTTCTCATGAAAGTGAGTGAGTTCTCATGAGATCTAATGGTTTTATAAGTATTTGGAGGTTCACCCTTTGTTCCTCTCTTTCCTGCTGCCTTGTGCAGAAGGTACTGGCTTCTCCTTCGCCTTCCACCATGATTGTAAGTTTCCTGATAGCTCCACAGTATGTGAACTTTGAGTTAATTAACTTTCTTTTCTTTATAAATTACCCAGTCACAGGCAGCATCTTTATAGCAGTGTGGAAACAAACTAATACAGTAAAAATTGGAAGTACGGACAACCTGGACTTGTGCTTGATTTTAAGGGGAAGGCATCCATTCATGCACCATTAAGTACAATGTTAGCTGTTGTGTTGAGCAAGTTGCCTTTATCCCTGGGTTTTCTGAGAGTTTTATAAAGAACAAATGTGGATATTTTTCAAATGTCTTTTTATGTGTGTGTATATTGACTGATAGGATCATATGATTTTCTTCTGTAGCTTGGTAATGTGGTGGATCACATTGGTTGTTTTTGTCAATATTGAAGTACCCTTGCATTCCTAGAGTAAACCCCATTTGGTCATAGTTTGTCATTATTTTTTGTTGTTGCTGAATTCTATTACTAACATGCTATTAAGGATGTCTGTGTCTATATTCATGAAGAATATCGGCTTGTAGCTTTTTTTGTCGCCTAAATTCTGTTTTTGATATCTGTGTAATTCTGACTTAAGAGAGTAAATAAGGAAATGTTCTCTCCTTCTTTTATTTTTTCAGAGGGGAGTTTGTGAATAATTTTTGTGAATTCATCTTAAATGTTTATAGAATTCTCCAATAAAACATCTCAGCCTAAAGATTTCTCTTTGGTCTCTTGCTTTAATTACAAATTAAATTACCTTAATAGGTATAGTGCTATCCAAAATTATCTTTTTCATATTAGGTGAGTTGTGGTAGTTTGCGTTTTTTCAAGAAATGGTCTATTTTATGTATTTTGTGAAAATTATATAGGCAGAGTTGCTTGTAAAACTGAATTATCTTTTTGATGCCTGCTGGATCTGTAATAATATTATGTTTTATTCCTCATATTGGCAATTTGAGACTCCTTTCCTTTTCTTTGTAAATCTTGTTAGAGCTTTGTCTTGTGTGTGTGTGTGTGTGTGTGTTTGTGTGTGTGTGTGTGTGTGTAGGGAAATCTTTTCAATGGATCAGCTATTTGTTTCAATACTTTTTCTCTATTTATTTTTCTTTTCAATTTTATTTTCTGCTATTATCTTTATTATATTCTTTCTTTTCCTTGTTTTGGACTTATTTTGTTCTTTTACTTGTTTCTTAAGAAGGTACTTTAGATTATTGTTTTGAGGATTTTTTCTAATGTGTTTATTTAGTATTCTGAGAGATGAATTAATTCCTACTCCAAACCTCAGCATCACACATGTCTTTGTAACAATTCTGCATATATACTCCCTGAACCTATAATAAAAGTTGAAAAAAATATTTCTCTATGAGCACTGCATTAGCTGTGTCACACAGATTTTGATATGTTGCATGTTCATTTTCATTCAGCTTCGTGTATTTTCAAATTTCCCATGAGACTTCCTCTTTGACCAATTGATTTTTTATAACCTATGTGTTTTGTTTAGTTTCCAAGTTTTCAGATTTTTAAAATATATTTGTTATATTGTTGATTTTCCATGTGATTCCAACTTAGTCAGAGAACACATTCTATATGATTTCAATTAAATTTGTGGAAGTTTGTTTTATGACCCAGGATATTGTCTCTGTGGTATATATTTTACAGACACTTGAAAAGTATGTGTGCTCTGATGTTCTGTGGTGTAGTGCTCTATAAATATCAATTATATCATGTGTATTGATGGTGTAGAGATCCACTTAATTGATATTTTTTTCAATTGTTGAGAATGGGTTGTTGAAATTTCCAACTCTAATTTGGCTATTTCTCCAACAGATACTATCAGTCTTTGTTTCACATATTCTGCAGTGCTACATTCAGCAAATACGCAGATGTAGTAGAGCTAAATTTCCTTGTAGATTGACACTTTCACCATTATATATTGCTCCTCTCTGCCTGGCACTTTTCTTTGCTCTGAAATCCACTTTATTTGATATTTCTATAGCCACTATTGCTTTATTTTGATTATTTTTTCCTGATATATCTTTTCCTATCTTTTTACTTGCGGCATGCTGATATTGTCAAAGTGTCATACACTGTGTAATGACATTTTGATCAATGACAGACCACATATTTGCTAGTGGTCTCATAAGATTATATTATAATGCAGCTGAAAAATTTTTTTTCCCTAGAGACATCATAGTCATCATAATGTCATACTACAATGGTTAGTCATGTATTTGTGGTGATGCTGGTGTAAACAAACCTACTGCACTTCAATTATATAAGTATAGCATGTACAATTATGTACAGTATATAATACTTCATAATGATAATAAATGACTATGTTACTGTCTTATGTCTTTACTATGCAATACTTTAAATTATTCTTTTAGAGTATACTCCTACTACCAAAAAAAAAGCTAAGTGTAAAATTGCCTTTAGCATGTCCTTCAAGAAATATTTCAAAATAAGCCATTGTTGTCATAGGAGATAACTGCTCCTTATGTGTTATTGCCCCTGAAAACCATCCAGTGGGAGAAGATGTGAAGGCGGAAGACAGTGAAATTGATGATCTTCACCTTGTTTAGGCCTAGGATAATGTGGATCTTAATAACTAACACAAAAATTAAACAAAAGCAAAAATAATAGTAAGTTTTAAAATTGAAAACAATAGAATAAGGATATAAAAACAATATTTTTATAGCAATACAATTTGTGTTTAAAGTGTTGTTATAAAAGAACCAAAGTTAAAAAAGCAAAAAATGTTCATAAAGTTGCAGTAAGCTAAGATGAACAATGTTTTTAATACATTCAGTGTAGTCTAAGTGCACAGTTTATAGTCTGCAGTAGTGTACAATTATGTCCTAAGCCTTCACATGCACTTATCACTCAATGACTCATTCAGAGCAACTTCTAGTCCTACAGTTCCATTAATAGCAAGCACCCTATAGAGGTGTACCACTTTTTATCTTTTACATTATATTTTTATTGTACCTTTTCTTTGTTTAGATATGTGTAGATATACAAATACTTATCAATGTGTTTTAAGTGCCTACAGTGCTCAGTATAGTAACATGTTATGCCAGTTTATAGCTTAGGAGTGATAAGATATACTGTATATCCTAATTAGGCTATATTATCCAGGTTTATATACGTACACTCTAAGATGTACGTATATTCATACAACAACAGAATTGTTTAATGATGTATTTCTCAAAATGTATCCCCATCTTTTTTTGTTGTTAAATTTTGCTTTACACTGCAGGATACATGTGCAGAATATACAGGTTTGTTACATAGATATACATGTGCCATGGTGGTTTGCTGCACCTATCAACCCGTCATCTAGGTTTTAAGCCCTAAATGCATTAGGTGTTTGTCATAATGCTCTCCCTTCCCATTCTCCCAACTCCCCGACAGGCCCTGGTGTGTGATGTTCCCCTCCCTGTGTCCATGTGTTCTCTCATTATTCAACTCCCACTTATGAATGAGAACATGTGTTGTTTGGATTTCTGTTCTTGTGTTAGTTTGCTGACAATGATGGCTTCCAAATTCATCCATGTCCCTGCAGCAAAGGACATGACATGATCTCATTCCCTCTTGTTTTTTTTTTTTTTTTTTTTTTTTTTTTTTTTTTTTTTTTTGGAGATGGAGCCTCACTCTGTTGCCCAGGCTGGAGTGAAGTGGTGGATCTCGGATCACTGCAAGCTCTGCCTCCCTGGTTCACACCATTCTCCTGCCTCAGCCTCCCAAGTAGCTGAGACTACAGGCACATGCCACCATGCCCAGCTAATTTTTTGTATTTTTAGTAGAGATGGGATTTCACTGTGTTAGCCAGGATGGTCTAGATCTCCTGACCTTGTGATCCGCCCGCCTCGGCCTCCCAAAGTGCTGGGATTACAGGGGTGACTACCATGCCCGGCCAATCTTGTTCTTATTTATGGCTCCATAGTATTCCACGGTGCATATGTACTACATTTTCTTTGTCCAGTCTGTCTAAAACCAGAAATACCATTTGACCCAGCAATCCCATTACTGGGTATATATCCAAAGGATTATAAATCATTCTACTATAAAGAAACATGTACATGTATGTTTATTGCAGCACTATTTACAATAGCAAAGACTTGCATCTCTATCTTTAAGCAATACATGACTGTATTTAAGGTGAGTTTCTTGCAGAGAGCATATATAGTCATGTTTTAATTGGCCAATTTCTGTTTTAGATAGTGTATATAGTTCATTTATATTTAATATAATTCTTGCTCTGTTAGTGATTATGTCTATTATTTTGCTTTCTGCTTTTTGTTTTGTTTTGTTTGTTTTCTGGCTTTGGTTTTTGATTTTTTTTTTTTTTTTTTTGTTATCTATTTTTTTCCTGCCTTTCTGGAAATCATTGAAACCATTTTGAAAATTCTATTTTGATTTATCTATCATGTTTTCAAGTTGGTTTAGTCTGTCTGGGCTGCTATAATAGAATAGAAAAGGTTACTTATAAGGAACAGAAATTTATTTCTCACAGTTTTGGAGGCTGGGAAGTCCACTATTGAGGTACTGCAAGATTTGATTCTAACAAGGGCCTGCTTACTCATTCATGTATGACTTTCTTCTTACTGTATTCTTGCATGGTAGAAGAAGTAAGAACGCTCTCCAGGATCTCTTTTATAAGGACATTAAATCCTACTCATGAAAGCTCTCTGCCTTCATAAACTAATATGCTATAAAATGCTTCATCTTCCAGTACAATCACATTGGGGGTTAGGATTTCGACACAGAAATTATCATAGAATACAGTCATTCAGTCTGTATCACAGTGTATCTCTTTGCACAACTTTGTTAGTTGTTGCAGTTGGTATTGTATTGTGTTAACATAACTTATCATAGTCTGCTGGGGTCAGTCTTTTTCCAGTCAGTTCAAGTTCACTGTAGACAGCTTATCTCCCTTTATGTCTCCTGATCTTCCATATGCAATGCCCTTCATAAATGTTTTCTCTAATTACATTTAGAACGTCATCAGACAGTTTCACAGTTTTATTTTTCCTTACCGGCAAACATAATTTACAAGACTTGATAAAATAAGAAAAGTTTATAGTATTTATGTATCTTTCGCTTCTTGTTAATGTGTTCTCTCTTCCATCTTGATAACACAAGGTTCTTTTATTTGTTGTTTATTTTCTATTTAGAGAATTTGTATTAGCTGTTCTTTAAAGATGGCTCTGATGGCAACAAACTCTCTGAGTTTTAATACATTTGAGACTTTTGAGACTTTTTTACTTCCTTTTTTATTCATGAAAGTTATTTATTCTGAATATTGAATACTGGAGTGGCCATTCTTTTCTTCTGCACTTGAAAAATGGTAGACCATTTCCTTTTGGCTTCAGTGGTTTTGAAAAGAAATCAGTTCTCACCTTCTATTTCCTCTTCCAGTACTTCAATTATATGAATTTTCAGTTCAGTTATATCCCCACAGGTTCTGGATGCTCTTTTTATTTATTTATTTTTCAGCCTATTGCTTTATCTTTTTCAGAAGATAATTTTTAAACATTATTTATTCATGTTCACTGATCCTTTCTTCTGTCTCCTTCATGATCCTCTTGAGACCATATGCTGAGTTTTTAAATGTTCAATTGCTGTATTTTCAACTCAAACATTTTTGTTTCTTCCTCATATTTTGAATTTATTTGTTCAACTCTTTTATAAGATGTTTTATATTTATTTTGTTTCAATTGTACTTGTAATTTTTCTTTGAAGCATTTTTATAGAAACTGCCTTAAAATCTTTGTCAGATGTTTCTAACCTTTCTGTCATCTTGGTGTTGACATCTATTGACTGTCTTAAAATTCTGTTGAAGATATCTATGGTTCTTGATACAACAAATGTTTTTTTATTAAAGCTTAAACATTTTGGTTATTATGTTATGAGACCGGAGATCTTATTTTAGTTTTAGCTGGCTTTCTATGAAGCCATAGTTTCATGAAACCATGCTGACACAAGATGTATGTGTGTGGAGATGGGTTACTGCCTTGTTGCTGGCAGATAGGCATGTAAATCTAGGTCCCTCACTCATGATCCGCACACAAGGGAAAGCTTTTCATTATTCCTGGATATCTGTAAGAATTCTGGCCTCCACTGGGCCTCCACCAGGCCTCCTTACTAATCCCGACAGGTCTCCACTGACACTACAGCGGTAGAAAAACTTACTGGCTGGAGGTAGCGAAAGGCCTGACTCTCCAGCAGATTTTCTGAGACATCACCACAGGGGGAGTAGGAGGGATAGCTTATTATTATCTAGTGATGGTAGAAGTCAGGCTCCCTCATGACTGCCACTGACAGACACCATAAAGACGGAGGCCATTATGTATCTGGTGTGCATGAATGTCCTGACTCCCTAATTGGCCTTTTCTGACACCACCTTGTTGGAAGAAGGAGAGGTAGAAATGCTTTATCAGTCAGATTTCTCCAGGGAAACAAAACCAATAGGATGAACATGTATACATACATGCATATCTATATACAAATACATACATACAGTGGACCCTTGAACAACACTGGCTTGAACTTCACAGGTCCACTTACATGCATATTCTTTTCAGCAAGTACAAATGGTATTCTGTAGCTGCATGTTCTGCATCCACAGATAAATGACATTGAAAATACAGTATTTGTAGGATGTGAAACTCACAGATATGCAGGGCCGACTTTTCATATATGCAGGATCCATAGGGCCAACTGTGGGCATTGAGTATGTGGGGATTTGGGTATACATGGGGCTCCCGGAAAAAAATTCCCTGTGGATACAAAGAGACAACTGTGTATAAGTTTCAAGATTTACAGCCAGCAGACTGGAGACACAGGAAAGCCAATGATGGTATAGTTCAAGTCTGACAGCAGGCAGCTTTGAGATCTAGGAAGAGCCGGTGTTTCAGTTTAAGTCTGAAGGGAGGAAAAAACAAATGTTCCAGCTTGATGACAGTCAGGCAGGAGTTCCTTCTTACTCGTGAGCGAGTCATCCTTATTGTTCCATCAGCCTTCAACTGATTGAATGAGGCCCACCCACATTGAGAAGGCCAAGGTATTTTACTCAGTTTATTGATTTAAATATAAATTTCATCCAGAAACACTGAATAATGTTTGACCAAATGCCTGGGGACCCTATGACTCAATCCAGGCGACACATGAAATTAACTATCACAGGTGCCTTGCTATAGCCTGCCAGGAGTGGAAGTCTTGGCTTTCCACTTTGTCTTTTAAATGTCTGTGTCGTTTGGCTATAGAAAAGCATTTAGTGTCTTAAAGTTTTTCTGCCCTGCTAAGCTGCTCTTTGCCTGTTCCTTTGGCTAGAGAGAGCAGACTTTTGCTGGGGTTTTTATTGTCTGTGCCTGTTGGTATTTCCAGGTGGCTGCATCTTCAGCTCCAAGTCTAAGGTACAGGAAGCAAAAAGAAAACTGGGGAACTTATGGCTATGTCACTTATTTGAGTCTCAAGTTTCCTATCTGCTTTTTTCTCTCCACCCTTGAAAATCTATGTTTGTTTTATAGAAGATGTCCAGGTTTGGGTATTTAATGGGAGGCATAGGAAAAAGTGTCTTCTCCATCTTCTCGAAAGCAGACTCTCCAGAAATAAATTTTCAAATTATTTAATTTGAGAGATGATTTGTGTATCGCAAGGTCAAGAAGCAGCTTCGTAATTACCGTACACAAGTTTCTGAGCTGGCATTTTATTCTGAATTTTGCCTTTGGTTTTGATTACATTGACTAGAGTGTTGCCAAATTAGCAATTCATGCTGTACTTTGTAGACAGTCTTTAAAAGTAACTTTATGTGTATTCTAGTCTACAGTATTCATGAGCTGTAACACATTTTTTTCTCATCTTTGTTCCTATAAAATATACTGAAACATATTTGAAGTCAATTGCAGAAGGTTGTTCTGCTTACATGTAAAAATCATTCAAGAAATAGACCTTATGGGAATTGAAATGATTCAGACTATGTGGTTTAAACACATTCCTTAGGGGGATTGTGTTTCTATGCTTTCATTTACAAACCTTGAAATAAGTGAAATGTTTCAAGCATTATTTTTTCTAGTTATATTCATGACTTTTGAATGTTTCTATGTTTTTAAGGTGTATCATCTCTTAACTGCAGTTTTCCCTGTGACAGTGCTGAGTATTTTTTTAAAAGCATCAGTAGTTATCAAATGAATAGTTTAACTGAGCCTGAAGATTTAGAACTCCATTCACAAATATTTAACTTTTATATTCACTTGTAGTTTAAATTAGGATGCACTTTATGCCAGAGTTATCCTTCAATATATCTTAAAAGGGTGAATTCATTTGCTACATTTAAAATGCAACATTTGAAAATACAACACATAAGACTTTTATAATATATGATGAAAGGCAGATTTAAAAATAAATGTTTGTTATAAGGTGACCATTTTATTTCAAATATGTGTTCATGTTTTATTTAACCCTCTAATGAAGCATCTGTAAAATGCTAAATTTAAGTTTAAAAAATAAGAAAAAGTATCAGATCAGCTTACTATTCTGGATGCACTCAAATATTACTTCCTCTTAAATTCCTACTGCTAGAGATAAAATTGTGGAATATAAACTACTGTTTAGATTTATCATTAAGGCTTGCCTAAAATACTATTTGGTAAATAATATTAAAATCCACTTATAGCATTTATTGTTGTGTTTCACTCTGACAGAAATTTCTTTCCGTAATTTAGAAAGGGAATCAGGTTTATGATTCCTTTCAGTTTGGCCTTCCCTCATCACTTACAGAGGACTTGTTAGACAAATTATGCTGTTTAACCTTTACAACTCCTAAATTCATGTATAGTATTGTATATGAAGAAACTAAAATGGTGATTTAAGTAATTTCTTCCAAAATTCACTTATATTGTGGTATATGGCTATTTTAATTACCTTTTATCAGTATTTGACCTTGATTTTTTGTATTCTAAATATTTTCTTGCACTGTCTGAGTTGTGATCATTTTTGAAAGTTCTGAATATAGAGCTTCTAGTTTTATTTTTATTTTAATGTTCTTGAATTAGGTTTTATTTTGATTAAACATTATTACTAGCTTTCATGTGTTTGGATTATCATTTGCTTCCCAATTTTCATCAAGTAGTTCATAACTAGTTTATGAATCTTCCACATTGTAGTTTTTTTTTTTTTTTTTTTTTTTTTTTTAAACAGGAAAACAAACAAACAAACAAAAAAAAAAACTTGTTGGCAGGGCGTGGTGGCTCACTCCTGTAATCCCAGTACTTTGGGAGGCCGAGGCGGATGGATCATGAGGTCAGGAAATCGAGATCATCCTGGGCTAACACAGTGAAAACCCGTCTCTACTAAATACACAAAAAATTAGTCAGGCGTGGTGGCGGGCACCTGTAGTCCCAGCTACTCTGGAGGCTGAGGAAGGAGAATGGCGTGAACCCAGGAGGCGGAGCTTGCAGTGAGCAGAGATTGCGCCACTGCACTCCAGCCTGGGCAACAGAGTGAGACTCCATCTCAAAAAAACAAAACAAAACAAAACACAACAACCTTGTTTAGTAAAAATGAACTTCATTATTTCATTAGAAAATATATAGATGTGATTGCACAAATGATAGCTATGTGTGTTATATGTTTGTACACAGATAAGTAACTTACTTTTTTAAATAGTAGGATGGAAAATAGAGTATTTGTTGGCTGGGTGTGGCAGCTCACACCTGTAATCCCAACACTTTGGGAAGCCAAGGCAGGCAGATCATCTGAGGTTAGGAGTTCGAGACCAGCCTGGCCAACTTGGTGAAACCCCGTCTCTAGTAAAAATACAAAAAGTTAGCTGAGTGTGGTGGTGGGCACCTGTAATGTCAGCTACTCAGGAGGCTGAGGCAAGAGAATCGTGTGAACCAGGGAGGCAGAGGTCGCAGTGAGCCAAGATCGCGCCACTGCACTCCAGCCTGGGAGACAAGAGCTAGACTTCATCTTAAAAAATAAAAAATAAATAAATAAAATAAAAGCAAGTATTTGTTTTAGTAAATTTTTCAGAGGTATTATATGGAAAATTGATCATATCAGCAGTGATAGACACTGGATTAGATATTCTCACTTTGAATTAAGGTAATCTAATCTGTCTGGAACTCCAGGAGATTCGCACACTTTTGTCCTTTTAACTTCTCTTGAAGTTACATTTGAAATTGATCTTCCTCTGTTCAGTGACTCATTTGAAATGAAGAAATATTTATCATTCTCTGGGTGAGAAGGTCTAGTGTGCAGAGAATCTCTTCAAATGGGCACCACTACATTTTCTTTCATTTGTCCGCTTAGATTTCGTTTACCTTCTCGTTGGTAATTTGTGGTCATATTTCGATTATCAGACTAAAAACTGCATAAATTATTGTGTAGGACTTGATAATTTATTAAATGAATTTCTCTCTTTTCATTAAAACCAGGTATGGTCTGTACAGATTATCTATTATAAAGCTCATTTAGTTTTATTTCATTCTGTTTTGATAGAGCAGAAATCTACATCGTGCCTTTCTGTGATACAGCTTTTCTAACTTTACCTCCTGTGTTTATGTTTTCTTTTGCAAATAGATAGCATCTGAAGATAATAACATTATTGGATATTCCATTCTAAGTGTACTATAATTAACAACACTTTCTTTCAAATGAATTGTGTTTCAGTATGAACTGTTTACCTAAGAGCCATTGAATAGGAATGCCTTGGCAAGGTTCTAAAATGGGGAGAAAATTGGGGGTTATCTCTTTCGCTCTACTGTGTCTATTTGTTATATTTTCCCATTTAATACTCTAAACTGTCTTCTTTTGCATTTAATTATAGGAAAAGCAGTAGAATTGAATTTCCCTGATTAACAGCTCCTTACGAGATGTTATACAAAAAAATTTATACTTGTGTTAGGAGAGCACATCCTGTATTTTTTTCACAAATTGATACTGAAAATATAAAAACTACAAAGTAAGTAACACTATTAGCAATATCTAAATAATTTCTTTGATATAAAACAAAATATTTTTTAAAAGTTTATGATTAGAGAAAGCAACAGTAGTGGTTACTGTTCAGAAATATTATTGAAGATGAGATAATGTATAAAAATATTATCTTATATTTCCTTCTTAACTTCAGCTTCGGAATCAATTAAGAAAGAAGACAAGAGTCAAAGTTCTAGTGATAAAATAATTACAAAACACGGCACAAATCCACAGTTAAAAGTTTACTACTATATATCCCCCTCACATTTTGCCTTCCTAAATTACATTATTCTACCCAGTAAGAGGCAGAACTGTTGGAAAACTTTGCATCTCCAGAGGGATAGGGAGCTTAATTAATTCAAGAGGAAAAAAAAAATACACACAGGCTGGGGATATGTGGCCCTGAAAGATTCAGAGAGAAATGCCAAGGGTTGAACTATACATTATAAAGTTACCCCAAATTTGATTATGTACCTCAGTTCTTCTCAAATGTAGAGAAAAAAAAAATATTTCTCTACTTTTCCTTCTTGGGGACTTCAAACAATTTCTGTCTCTTCCATGAACAATGGAGGAGTAAGCAATAATGTATTCTAAAAAAAAAAAAAATAATAACTTTAGGAATGCAATTAAAGTTTAAAATGATACTGATTTTACTTAAGCCCTAATATGACTGAAGACATACATGTTATGCATTCTGAGGTAATGAAATTTTTAATTTTAACACTACATTTTTGACAGTGGTGACTTATCCATAGTGTAACCAGGGTGCTGTACATACTTCGGTGTACTCGCAGTGCACAATGGCATCCAGCCAAGACGACAGTAGAATCTAAGTTTTTTGGCTTGGCCAACCCTTTGCTCTGTTTTGAGGCTGCGCCAGCCTGGAGGAAGGCTATTTCATATCAATATGCTTAAAACTGCTGCTTGTTTTGCAATTTGAATAGACTCTAAATAACATAGTGGAGGCCCTGCTTGTAAAGGGGATTAAATAAAGATGGCCATCTGAGAAAGTGTTTTAAATATATGGCTATCATTTTGGAGCAGATGGGACTTTTAGATGCATGTAAATCATATCTCACAGGCCAATATGTTAGTATGGAGTAGTGGCCTTGACTGTAAAGAGTAGTTCAGCATTTAAAGATTTAGATTTAGATTTCTTTTTTTTTTTTTTTTTCCTCTATTTGAGGCTTTGAGTTGTAAACAGCCCTTGATGCAGTGGCTATGTTTTAGTATGGAAACACTTCATGAATAGAACTGTTATGCTAGAAATAAAAGAGACAGCTTCCTGCCGGAGTAAAACACATGCTTCTTTCTGAGACATCTCTACCCTGCTCATATAGCATAATTATACTGCTTAGAAAGAAACTCAGAAACAAAATAATAGGTATCAGCTATCACTTTTCTGTAACTATCCAACTAACCTTATGTATGACATTAAAAAGTAGCTTTCATTATAGTAGACTTCTATTTCTTTTTAATTGCTTCCATTTTTCTTGAAGTCATTAATATTCAAAAACTTCAATTATTACACTTATTTCCTTTTTGAGATTCTTACATGAAAGACTTCATAAAGCTATAAAATATAAAGAATTATTTCCACATTGGAACAGCTTTTAAAGGAGGATTCTGTAGTCTTGCTTTACATGGAATGAGCCTGGACTCTTTTGATATCTCACAGCTGAAAAATTACTTTTGAGAAAATGTTCTTAGGTTCAAGGCCTTTTGTCTCCTCTGATAATTGCTCAAATGTTCATATTTTACTTCATGTTTTGTTCTCTTTAGATTTCTCTTTCATTTTAATTACATGCAAAATTCTGAATACAGAGAATATGTTTTAAACTTAGAAATTTATTTCAGAAACACTGGCCTTTCTATCTTTAGAGGGCAATGTTGAAAGTGCTATTTTGCGTTTGTCTTTTTTATATATTTTGTTCTGTGAACCTCTGCAATTTAAAGTACTTCAGTTTTATCTTTATAATAATAGAAATTCATTTATTTGCAAGTTCTGGTAAAATGTATTGTTGGGGATATTTTAAAAATTTTAAAAACACATAAGCTGTGAAAAATAATCTCATATTTTCAGACGTCTTGAATTACATTTACAATGGTATTATTTATGAAAGTTGAGGTTAGTACATTCTTCCAGAGTTATATACTATCATTATATTACGCATTTGCCTCTATCGCTTATCTTTTTTTTTTTTTTTGAGAGGGAATCTCACTTTGTCACCCAGGCTGGAGTGCAGTGGATCTCGGCTCACCGCAAGATCTACCTCCCAGGTTCAGGTCATTCTCCTGCCTCAGCCTCCAAAGTAGCTGGGACTACAGGCGCCCGCCACCACTCCCAGCTGATGTTTTGTATTTTTAGTAGAAACAGGGTTTCACCATGTTAGCCAGGATGGTCTGGATCTCCTGACTTCTTGATCTGCTGGCCTCGGCATCCCAAAGTGCTGGGATTACAGGCGTGAGCCACCACGCCCGGCCTCTATCCCTTATCTTTGCTTGTAAACAAACAAACAAAAAATTCAAAAACTTTGGTAATACATTAAAAACACGATGTCTCTCATTTTTACTAAATGTTGTATCACTAATATCTTCATAAATTGTTAAAAACTGTTCAAAATCATGTATAATAATTGTCCCCTTGTCAGAAGGTTGCAATACAGGACAAGTCTTATTGTTTTTAATGTTACAGTCAAAGGGCACAAGTCACTTTGTTTCCCATTAAGAGAATGACATTTTTCTATATCATTTTGCCAGTAACAATTCTAAATCATCCTCATGAATATGTTTGTCCAAAGGCTCCTTAGTATGCATCGATGATGGAGCCAGAATTTATGAGTAATCACTTCTTAGAAGATGCTTCTAGTACTACAAAGTAAGTAACCTGGTGCCCAAATGAACACCTTGTAAATTCAGATAATTTTGCTTACTGTAACTATAGCCACTGCTGTGTTTAATATCCTTCACCTTTGCTGGAGAGACTAAATTATGTTCTATACTCAGAGATCTTCAAAGATCAGTGGGGAGAATGAACCCCCTTAATCACCATTCCTAGTTCTTATTCTCTGGTAAGAATATTTGACATGATTTGGCTCTGTGTCCCCACCCAAATCTCACCTTGAATTGTAATAATCCCCACATGTCAGGGTGGAACCAGGTGGAGAATCATAGGGCAGTTCCCCCATAATGTTCTCATAATAGTGAACGAGTTCTCATGAGATCTGATAGTTTTATAAGGGTCTTTTCCCCTTTGCTTGGCCCTTCTCGCTTCTGCCACCTTGTGAAAAAGGTGTTTGCTTACCCTTTCACCATGATTGTAAGTTTCTTGAGGCCTTCCCAGCCATGTGGAACTGTGAGTCAATTAAATCTCCTTCCTTTGTAAATTACCCAGTCTTGGCTATTTTCTTTATAGCAGCATAAGAACAGACTAATATAGTGAATTGGTACTAAGGGAGTGGAGTGCTGCTATAAGGGTACCTGAAAATGTGGAAGTGACTTTGGAACTGGCTAACAGGCAGATGATGGAACAGTTTAGAGGACTCAGAAAAAGACAGGAAAATGTGGGAAAGTTTGGAACTTCCTAGAGACTTGGAGGGCTCAGAATACAGGAAGATGTGGGAACTTTTGGAACTTCCTAGAGATTTATTGAATGGCTTTGCTCAAAATGCTGATAGTTATATCAACAATGAAGTCCAGGCTGAGGTGGTCTTAGAGGGAGATGAGGAACTTCTTGGGAACTGGAGCAAAAGTGACTCTTGCTATGCTTTAGCAAAGAGACTGGTGACATTTTGACCCTTCCCTAGAGATCTGTGGAACTTCAAACTTGAGAGAGACCATTTAGAGTGTCTAGGGAAGGGAATTTCTAAGTGGCAAATCATTCAAGAGGAAGCAAAGCATAAAAGTTTGGAAAATTTACAGCCTGGCAATGTGATAGAAAGAAAAACGCATTTTCTGGGAAGAAATTTAAACCTGTGGCAGAAATTAGCATAAGTAAGAAGGAACCAAATATTAATCCCCAAAACAATGGGGAAAATGTCTCCAGGGCATGTCAGAGACCTTCAGGGCCTTTCCTTCTATCACAGGCTTGGAGGCCTATGAGGGAAAAACGGTTTTCTGGTCTGGGTCCAGGGCCCACTGACCCTTGGTGCATGCAGCCTCAGGGCAATGTCCAAGCCACTCCAGCTATGGCTAAAAGGGGCCAAGCTACAGCTCAGGCCATTGCTTCGGAGGGTGCAAAACCAAGCCTTGGCAGCTTCCATGTGGTATTGAACCTGTGGGTACATAGAAGGTAAGAATTAAGGTTTGAAAACCTCTGCCTAGATTTCAGAGGATGTATGAAAACATCTGGATGTTCAGGCAGAAGTCTGCTACAGGGGTGAAGCCCTAATGGGAAACCTCTACTTGGGCAATGCAGAAGGGATATGTGGGTTTGGAGCCCCAACATCAAGTCTCCACTGGGGCACTGCCTAGTGAAATGAGAAGAGGGCCATTATACTCCAGACCCCAGAATGGTAGATCTACTGACAGCTTTCACTGTGCACCCGGAAAAGCTGCAGACACTCAACTCTAGCTGTGAAAACAGTCAGGAGGAGGCTGTACCCTGCAAAGTCACAGGGGTGGAGCTTCCCAAGGCCATGGGAACCCACTTATTGAATCAGAGTGACCTGAATGAGAAACGGAGTCACAGGAAATCATTCTGGATCTTTAAGGTTTGACTGCCCCATTGGATTTCAGAATTGCATGGGATCTGTAGCCCCTTCGTTTTGGCCAATTTCTCCCATTTTAAATGCGTGCACTTACTCAATGCCTGTACCCCCATTGCATCTAGGAAGTAACTAACTTTCTTTTGATTTTATAGGCTTATAGATGAAAGGGACTTGCCTTGTCTTGGGTGAGACTTTGGACTTGGACTTTTGAGTTAATGCTGGAGTGAGTTAAGACTTTGGGAGACTGTTGGAAAGGCAATATTTTGTTTTTAAATGTGAGGACATGAGATTTGGGAGGCTCCAGGGATGGAATGATATGATTTGGCCCAGTGTCCCTACCCAAATATTATCTTTAATTATAATAATCCCCGTGTGTCAAGGGCAGGAACAGCTAGAGATAACTGAATCATAAGGGCAGTTTCCCCCATGATGTTCTCATGATAGTGAGTAAGATCTCATAAGATCTGACGGTTTTATGAAGGGCTTTGCTCCCTTTGCTTGGCAATCTTCTCTCTTGTTGCATGTGAAGAAAGATGTTTTTACTTCCTTTTCTGCCATGAATGTAAGTTTCTGGAGTCCTTCCCCAGTCATGTGGAAGTGTGAATCAATTACAACTTTTTTCTTTATAAATTACCCAGTTTAGGATATTTTCTTCATAGCAGCATGATAATGGACTAATACAATATCGTACTCTTATGTGGAGACTATGTTTCCAACATTACGATATTTCATTTTAATTACACAGTCTCTTTTCTTAACGTGCAAATAGATTTTTACATCTAAACTCCCCTTCTATTACCTGACCTGATAGAAGTGGCAGAACAATGATCCCAGGTCTATCAATTTTCAAGAAAATGTGAATCTTCAGGACTCACTCTCTTTCCTTATTTCACGGCTTTTCCCAAAATTATTTCTTACTTTGTATAGATCAAAACTAGATTTCTTCTAGAGGCATTACTCTTCCTGGGAACTTTCAATTAGCTCTCCATATTTTTATATACACAAGAGCCTCAGAGCTTGAAGATGATGTCAACTAGCTTCCCACCCTCCAAATGTCAGACTATGAATAAATATACTATATATTAAATATAAGAAGAAGTACATATATAATATATAGTACATTTCGATTTATAAGTGCAAGTGCAAGCTTTTACTACTCTGAGTGGTGTCATTCGCAGTCTCATTTGTCAGCATAAAACATTTCATTTTTTACCCTCCAATCAGACTCCAGAGCAGTATATATTTATAATTTCTATCCTAATGAAAATAAAAATTGAAGATCCATTTTTCAAGACATCGTGCTACCAATTATTTGTAAGACTTCTACAATTTTCTCATATGAAGAAAGAACTACTTTAGTATTTTCAACTGAAAAAAAAAAAAAAAAGAATAACAAAGACCTAGGACAAAAGAGTTATCTTCAAAGAGAAAATTTTAACACAGAGATTCCCCTGTTTCAGTTACCTCCTTATAAAGAAGCATTTTCTGAGTTATTCGGTTATTCAGCGGCTGTTTGTGTTTCACAAATGGATCCTTAAAACACCTATATTTCAGCAACTAGAAAACATATTTTTTCATGTTATTTAATTCAGTGGAGTCCTCACCAAACTTTCACTGCATCCCATCTTCCTGAAAACCTCTTATGTAATTGATACTTTTTACAATTAAAAATGACTTCAACAAAAGGAAATAGAGCTAATTATTTTGGCTGCTTATTATTATGAATTGTTGGATTTCTTTAGCAGCAAAATGGATTGGAACTTTTTAGGGGACTCTTGTTATCTTACATCCACTAACCTTGTTTCAGTCTCAGGTGCTCCTGCCAAAACACAGAGTGCCTTGGAAGTCCAGTGAATTCAAAATGGGAATTTGGGCACTAATACTAGAAATTCTGAAGGCCCATCTTGTCTCCTTTCTTGTTGATTTTGGTCACTAATGAATAGTTAATCTCTTCCCTCCACCTCGATTTTAGCAATACTTCTCTAATCCAAATAGTTTTCTTTTCCTTCCTTGCTAAATGTGCCATTCTGCAATATGAAATCTACATTCTATGTTTTAAAAAAATCACCTTTATTTTAAATGTCTTTCATAAAATACTTCTATGCTTCCTAGTCTGAATAGAAGCCAGTCATTCCTGAGACCAATGCCTTAGCAGTGTTTTCATTATTCTGGATATGCTTCTTTACCCTCTTTTTAGATTTGGAAAATCATTTCAGCATTCTCCTTCTCCAGCCTACTTTAAAATACCATTTATAGAGTAGAAACTATTACAGATGAGAGCCATGTTATCTAAGAAGATTACACTGAATGTCTCTGCCTTCCTATTCTAGGAACTACCTCTCAGTTTTGGAAAATATGCCTCTTCTGTACCCTCAGAACTTCTAGTATCCTAGGTAATGTCAACATTATAAGGAAAACCTGAGATATTACCATTTCCTCTTAATTCATTAAGTCCATAATTCCTATATGTTATGGGTTGAATAGTGTCCCCTTATTGAAAAATATGTTAGAGTTCTTACCACTGGGACTTCAGAATATTACCTTATTCTGAGATAAGGGGTTAATTTAGGCACAGATACAGACATGCATTGAGGGAAGACCATGTGAAACAACAGTGAAAAGACAGCCATCTACAAGCCAAGGGGAGGGGCCTGGATCAGATATTTCCTTCACAGTCTTAACAACCAGAACTCTAGCTCTGGCATCTAATTCCAAAACCACAACTTGTACTATACTATAACACCAATAACTGATAAATCCCACATATATTAAAGTTAATCATCTCATACACAATTAAAATATTTTTATGCTTGAAAGCTTATTACCTTATACATATGCTTTGATCCTTTGGGAACACTAGCCTTTTGACATATTTCTATACTTTCATTCAATTCTCCTGTCTTCAGTGACTCCCCATCCAACTTAGGCAATGGAATTCATTTTTCCAATTTCAACCGCTTTGCTATTGTCATTGTATTGCATCAGACATTAAGTTTCATTCCCAAGTTTTTTGATTTTCTTCTCTCCTTCTATATCTGAACTGTTCAGTGCTGCCAAAAAAATTATATATCTACAAATATGCTGCCTGTATAAATTTATAGTCTCAAGTGGTACTACATCTTCCTCAAATTCTAAATCTCCACCCTTCTTTTATTTCCACTCAACTCTTACCATTCATCTCAAGAATAACTTCAAACCTTCCCTATTCTCTTTCCACCTCTTTCCTAACTTTTACTTTTAGGAGATGACCTTACCTCTTTCTCTTAGTTGTCAAACATCATCATACTAAAACTCCGGAAATTTCTCACAATCTCAATGGCAAATCCAACTTCGGCACCCAGAAAAACTGTAAGAGCTATAATATTACTGTAAAAGAGTTCATTTGATGTATACTTTATGTTCAGTATTTCACATCGCTAGTCATTTTCTTTTGTTGTTGCCAGAACTTTCTACTGGTCAATGTATCCATCAATCAACAACTATTATCTAACGCATCTGCTCTTATCCTTTAAATACTTCCACTTTATCCATTCCCATAAAACTGTCTCACTGTAGACAATTGTTCTCTTTTGTCTGAATTACTCTAACATCCTCCTAACTAGCCTCCAGTGCCCAGTCTTGCCAACCCCCTAAATACACTGCACTCTTTATACTACATTTCTTGCAATTTTAATGATTTCAAAATATAAATTAGTTTATTTTCTTTCAATTATTTTAACTGATGTATGCTCATTGAATTTACTATAAAGTCCAAACTCACTAGCATCGTGTAAAGATGTCTTGATTGGTCTGAGAAAGTCCCAGTTAAGGCTTATTGTCCCAGCATAATTATCCCTTGCACTCCCATAACATTTAAAAATGGTTGGGTTTGGATGGTAAATTACCCCTATTAGTAATCTGACTCTTCAGGGATTCAACTTCTTCCTGGTTTAGTCTTGGGAGAGTGTACGTGTCCAGGAAATTATCCATTTCTTCTAGATTTTCTAGTTGATTTGCGTAGAGGTGTTTATAGTATTCTCTGATGGTAGTTTGTATTTCTGTGGGGTCGGTGGTGATATCCCCTTTATCATTTTTTATTGCGTCTATTTGATTCCTCTCTCTTTTCTTCTTTATTAGTCTTGCTAGCGGTCTGTCAATTTTGTTGATCTTTTCAAAAAACCAACTCCTGGATTCATCGATTTTTTGGAGGGTTTTTTGTGTCTCTATCTCCTTCAGTTCTGCTCTGATCTTAGTTCTTTCTTGCCTTCTGCTAGCTTTTGAATGTGTTTGCTCTTGCCTCTCTAGTTCTTTTAATTGTGATGTTAAAGTGTCAATTTTAGATCTTTCCTGCTTTCTCTTGTGGGCATTTAGTGCTATAAATTTCCCTCTACACACTGCTTTAAATGTGTCCCAGAGATTCTGGTATGTTGTATCTTTGTTCTCATTGGTTTCAAAGAACATCTTTATTTCTGCTTTCATTTCGTTATGTACCCAGTAGTCACTCAGGAGCAGGTTGTTCAGTTTCCATGTAGTTGAGCGGTTTTGATTGAGTTTCTTAGTCCTGAGTTCTAGTTTGATTGCACTGTGGTCTGAGAGACAGTTTGTTATAATTTCTGTTATTTTACATTTGCTGAGGAGTGCTTTACTTCCAATTATGTGGTCAATTTTGGAATAAGTGCGATGTGGTGCTGAGAAGAATGTATATTCTGTTGACTTGGGGTGGAGAGTTCTATAGATGTCTATTAGGTCTGCTGGGTGCAGAGATGAGTTCAATTCCTGGATATCCTTGTTAACTTTCCGTCTCATTGATCTGTCTAATGTTGACAGTGGAGTGAATAGACCAATAGCAGGCTCTGAAATTGAGGCAACAATTAATAGCCTACCCACCAAAAAAAGCCCAGGACCAGATGGATTCACAGCTGAATTCTACCAGAGGTACAAGGAGGAGCTGGTACCATTCCTTCTGAAACTATTCCAATCAATAGAAAAAGAGGGAATCCTCCCTAACTCATTTTATGAGGCCAACATCATCCTGATACCAAATCCTGGCAGAGACACAACAAAAAAAAAGAGAATTTTAGACCAATTTCCCTGATGAACATTGATGCAAAAATCCTCAATAAAATACTGGCAAACCGGATTCAGCAGCACATCAAAAAGCTTATCCAACATGATCAAGTGGGCTTCATCCCTGGGAAGCAAGGCTGGTTCAACATTCGCAAATCAATAAACATAATCCAGCATATAAACAGAACCAAAGACAAGAACCACATGATTATCTCAATAGATGCAGAAAAGGCTTTTGACAAAATTCAACAGCCCTTCATGCTAAAAACGCTCAACAAATTCGGTATTGATGGAACGTACCTCAAAATAATAAGAGCTATTTATGACAAACCCACAGCTAATATCATACTGAATGGGCAAAAACTGGAAAAATTCCCTTTGAAAACTGGCACAAGACAGGGATGCCCTCTCTCACCACTCCTATTCAACATAGTGTTGGAAGTTCTGGCTAGGGCAATCAGGCAAGAGAAAGAAATCAAGGGTATTCAGTTAGGAAAAGA
>NC_045436.1:128033794-128061094 GCF_002776525.5 Piliocolobus tephrosceles
TTTTTTCTGATTATTTTTCAAGTAACACTAGTTAATTAATGTATTTTAAAATTGCAAATATTAACAAACACATTTTATTACAGTAGCCCTTCCTTATCTACAGTTTTGCTTTCCTTGATTTAGTTACCCATGGTCAGTTACAGTAATAAAATAAGTGAATACAGTGCAATGAGATATTTTGGGAGACCTCATGATTTATGAATGTTTTCATAAGTTTGTATGTATAGGAAACATATGTGGGTTTTGGTACTACCTACAGTTTCAGGCATCCACTAGGGGTCCTGGAACACATCTCCCAAAAGAAATGGGGAACTATTATATATATAACTTAGAAATGTTTAGAAATGAACTCAGTCAGTTCTGGTGCATAACAGCTCATTGGCATATAATTCGCATCCCCTACAATTCATCCACATAAGTGTAAAATTCAATGGTTTTATTGTATTTACATATTTCTCCAACCATTACTGTAATTCATTTTAGAACATTTTAATCACCTCAAGAAGAAGCCTCATAACTATTAATAGTCACTTCTCACTTCCTCCCAACAACCCCAGTCTTGGCTAAATCTATTTTTTGTCTCTATAGTTTTGCCTATTCTAGATCTTTCATGTAAATGGAATCATACAATATGAGTCTTTTGAATGACTTCTTTCACTTGGCATGTTTTCATGGTACATCTATGTTGAAACTTCTTTTTATTGTTGGATAATACAACATTGTATAAATGTATCATATTTTTTTATCCATTCATCAGTTAATGGGCATTTGTGTTGTTCCTACTTTTGGATATTATGAATAATGCTGTTGAGAACATTCATGTACAAGATTTTTGTATAGATGTATGTTTTTATTCCTCTAGAATATAATCCTAGGGGTAGAATTCTAGATCATATGGTAACTCTATTCACAAATTTTTAGGATACGGCCAGATGATTTTCCAAAGTTGCTGCATCATTTTATATTTTTGATAACAATTTAATGTGAGTGACAACTTTTCCACATTTTTGTTAACAGTTGCATCTGTCATCTGTGTGACACCTCTGCTACTTAGACTCTAACCCTCTAGAACGAAAACAGGTATTTGGTGTATTTTTTATTACAGTCACCTTAGTGAGTGTGAAGTGCTATCGCACTGTTGCTTTGATTAATATTTCCTCATTGGCTAATTATGTTGAGCATCTTTGCACATGTCCAATGACTACATATTTTCTTTGGAGGAATGTCTGTTCAATTTATTTGTCCAATATTAAATTATTTGTCTGTTATTGAATTGTATGAGTTCTTTATCTATTCTAGATACAAACCCTTTATCAAGTATATAATTTGAAAATATTTTCTCCTAATCTGTGGGTTGTCTTCACTTCCTTGATGGTGTATTTAAAGCAAAAACAAATGTTAACTTTGATGAAATCCAACTTATTTATTAATTTAGTTTTATTTATTTTATTGCCCCTTAAGATTTTGGTAGCATAGCTGAAATATCTTTCCCCAAATCAAATTCACAAATACTTTTTCCTATATTTTGTGAGGCATTTTAGATTCAGCTCATATATTTGGGTCTATGATCCATTTTGAGTTAAGTTTTACATAATGTGAGGGAGGAGTCCAAATTCATTTTTTCTGCATGCAGATATTCAGTTGTCCTAGCACCATTTGTTAATAGGACTGTAATTTCCCTATTAAGTTGTCACAACACACATGTTGAGAATCAGTTGGCCATACGTGTAAGCATTTATTTTTGGACTCTCAATTCTACTAAATTCCTCTATAAGTTTATCTTGTGTCAGGGTTGCAAAGGCCATTCTCAGATCTGATGATTTTGTATAAGGACTCTTAAAACCCAGATAAACTGTTATACTTCTGTTTATATTTTTTTATAATGAAAAGATACAAATAAACATCAACAAAGAACAAAGGAGCATGCATCAAAATTCAGGTACAGCTTTCCAGGTGTCCTCACCCAGTAGGCATCTGTTACCTGTGTGACACCTCAGCTACTTAGACTCTAGCCCTCTAGAGTAAAAACAGGGATTCACCATAAATTACATTATTATCTTAAACTATCTCATAAAACTGGTATCACATGGCCCAAGGGCTCAGGCATACAAAACACTTTTATCAAGTAAAATATTCTCAGGGCTTAGAATTTATCTCTCTGGAGATCAACATTAGTCTTAAAGACAGCTCTTCCTTTGCAATTTCTAGAGTTTGAGCAACACAGGCCAGCTGAGTTAACTCTTGCCTGCATAGTCCTTTCTCCTGGCTCTTGACCTAGACTATCTTAGAACAAAAAGATTATATATTTCCTGAGCATCTTCATTTAGTATAGCATTTACATTACAGATACAACAACAGTGTCATTGCAAGTATGCCTAACACTTAGAAGATCAGTGTGGAGAAGGGATAGACTTAAAGAAACAACTAATCTGGCTGGGCATGGTGGCTCACGCCTGTAATCCCAGCACTTTGGGAGGCTGAGGCGGGTGGATCATCTGAGGTTGAGAGTTTGAGACCAGCCTGACCAACATGGAGAGACCCCATCTTTACTAAAACTACAAAATTAGCTGGGCATGGTGGCGCATGCCTGTAATCCCAGCTACTCAGGAAGGCTGAGGCAGGAGAATCACTTGAACCCGGGAGGTGGAGGTTGTGCCGAGCCAAGATCACGCCACTGCACTCCAGCCTGGGCAACAAGAGCGAAACTCAGTCTCAAAAAAATAAAAATAAAATAAAATAATAAAATAAATAAAGGAAAGAACTAACCCAATCTATTAATCTATGACATACATTTTTCACACATTTTCATATTTTGTGCTAATTTATTCAATTTCCCTCCTCGGTAGACTATTATTTGTACCTCATGATAAACTTGTGCAAAACAACTCAGCATAGAAACTAGCTGATGGGGACGTAAATCCACTTAGTCCTCAAACCACTCATTTCACAGCAATATTATGTCCTGAGGAGGCTTTAATTTAACCTTTCAATATTGTTTGATAATCGATATTAATATTTTCATATGACTCCCTTCTGGATTTTAAGTCAGTTGGGAACAAAGTCAGTCATTCATTCTTAGTTCAGAAGCTTTTACTTAGACTGGTTTTTACTGTTTGCTGTTATATAGCAGGGCCCAACTCCTTCCTATAGGGAAGACATAAGTGTCCAGAATGTTTCCTATCCCTGCTAACTATGGTGTAGGATATGTCTTATCTGATCTATTTCTGGGAAAGGGGAAGGTAGAGTGCATCAATGTCAATTGCCTGCACCTCCCCAGATAAATTTTACAAGTTTGGAGTCCTATAAGTTTCCCACAAGTGTGTTCCCTTAACTCCTGTAGCTAGGATGGAGAGCCATGGTACACCGGCTATTTCAGCCTCCATCTGTATTAAAATATTCACTTCATCCCCTTCACTGAGTCAGTGTATAAGCAGTTTCTCAATGCCAAGTCCTTGCAATATGCATTATTATTTGTTGAAACTGCCCGACCCATTTCATAAAGTCTCATCCTCTCTCCAGACTGACTCCCTTCCCTGACCATCCTTCTGAAAGATTATTTATTCCCCATAATATGCTTATTCTAGTTAATAAATCTTTTTCTTCTGACTGCTTCTCATCATTAAAAGCAAATTCAGCTTGTCCCATGATGTCTAGAAGGAATCTATCTTCCCTAAAGTTCTCCCATGTCTTATGCACTAACTTTTTTATTCTATCATACATGTTTATGCCGTTGTGTACTAATGGCCTGAGTAAAGTGAGGATACATGCTTCATACCCCAAAATACTGAGTCTCCCATATTAGGGTTAAATGAATGCTTGTCATACCAAGATGGGTCTGAGTATGACCTAAAGCACTCAATGAACTCTACATTTCGGTGTGGGACCATTCCCCAGTGAATTTTTGACCCACCTTACAAAGCCTTCAAATTTATTCCTGTCAGAAACTTACTTTATTTCCTAGTTTGTTTTGTGTCTTCCCAACTGCAAAGTCAAGAGTGATGTGTATTTGTGCACAGCACAGTATGTACTGTCTGGCAGGCAATTGCTATATTTTGTCTATTATAACCAGTGACCCTTCTAAGCATTCAGTCATCAAAGTTTATAGTTACACAGTGATTACAGGTACACAGTTTCTTGCTGAGAGATCATCCCTGTTTCTGACACCCAAAGGTGCATCCCTAGTCCTATGACTTCTGCATAACATTAAAAAAAAGTGAAAGTTGAAGTAATCTGAGGAAGATTCACAGTCATACCAATATTTTCACCCATCTTTTCTTCCTAACATTCTCTAGAAAAGCCAAAGAATCTATCAAGTGGGAGGAATCTACACTTCCTGGCCCCTGTAGTTTGACTGCTGATTGTAAGAACAATCAAAAATTATATATATATCTATATATATCTATCTATCTATATCTATCTATCTATCTATCTATCTATCTATCTATATATATATATATATATATATTTTGTTTGTTTGTTTGTTTGTTTTTTAAATTATTATTATAATTTAAGTTCTAGGGTACATGTGCATAATGTGCAGGTTTGTTACATATGTATACTTGTGCCATGTTGGTGTGCTGCACCCATCAACTCGTCAGCACCCATCAACTTGTCATTTACATCAGGTATAACTCCCAATGCAATCTCTCCCCCGCCACCTACCCATAATAGGCGCTAGTGTGTGATGCTTCCCTTCCCGAGTCCAAATGATCTCATTGTTCAGTTCCCACCTATGAGTGAGAACATGCAGTGTTTGGTTTTCTGTTCTTGCGATAGTTTGCTGAGAATGATGGTTTCCAGCTGCATCCATGTCCAAAGGACAAAAGGACACAAACTCATCCGTTTTTATGGCTGCATAGTATTCCATGGTGTATATATGCCACATTTTCTTAATCCAGTCTGTCACTGATGAACATTTGGGTTGATTCCAAGTCTTTGCTATTGTGAATAGTGCCACAATAAACATACGTGTGCATGTGTCTTCATAGCAGCATGATTTATAATCCTTTGGGTATATACCCAGTAATGGGATGGCTGGGTCATATGGTACTTCTAGTTCTAGATCCTTGAGGAATCGCCACACTTTCTTCCATAATGGTTGAACTAGTTTACATTCCCACCAGCAGTGTAAAAGTGTTCTTATTTCTCCACATCCTCTCCAGCACTTGTTTCTTCCTGACTTTTTAATGATTGCCATTCTATCTGGTGTGAGATGGTATCTCATTGTGGTTTTGATTTGCATTTCTCTGATGGCCAGTGATGATGTGCATTTTTTCATGTGTCTGTTGGCTGTATGCATGTCTTCTTTTGAGAAATGTCTGTTCATATCCTTTGCCCACTTTTTGATGGGGTTGTTTGTTTTTTTCTTGTAAATTTGTTTGAGTTCTTCGTAGGTTCTGGATATTAGCCCTTTGTCAGATGAGTAGATTGCAAAAATTTTCTCCCATTCTGTAGGTTGCCTGTTCACTCTGATGGCAGTTTCTTTTGCTGTGCAGATGTTCTTTAGTTTAATTAGATAAGGATTCCCTATTTAATAAATGGTGCTGGGAAAATTGGCTAGCCATAAGTAGAAAGCTAGATCCTTCTAGAAAGCTAGAAAGTAGAAACTGGATCCTTTCCTTACTCTTTATGCAAAAATTAGTTCAAGATGGATTAGAGACTTAAATGTTAGACCTAATACCGTAAAAACCCTAGAAGAAAACCTAGATAATACCATTCAGAACATAGACATGGGCAAGGACTTCATGTCTAAAACACCAAAAGCAATGGAAACAAAAGCCAAAAATGATATCTTGATGCCTTTCCCAGGTAATGAGTGAGTTCTCACTATATTAGTTCACATGAGAGTTGGTCATTTATAAGAAGCCTAGCAACTTTCTCTTTCCTTCTCTTTCTTCATCTCTTGCCATGTGGTACACTCACTCCCTTTCCCCATTGCACCATGATTGGAAGCTTTTTGAAGTCCTCATCAGAAGCATGTGCTGGTACCATGCTTCTTGTATAACCTGAAGAACCATAAGCCAAATACACCTCATTTGTTTACAAATTACCCAGTCTCAGCTGTTCATAAGGCAACAGGATTCCAGCAGTTCCTTAAGTAGATCCAAAGTCATCCCTAGAGGAAAAGAAACTACTTGCTCATTAATATAGCAAGTGCCTCCTTGTTTTCCTCCAGTATGATTTTTCTGTATAAATCATTTTTATTTTATTATGGAACTCTTCTGGACACCGCCTTCCATATTAGCATGTTTGTCTGACATTACATAAGAAATTATGGTTATTTCAGATTTCAAGATTATTTCATGTCCTTCAGTAATATGAGTCATTAAAATTAATGTCCAGTAGCAAGCCAATAATTGTCCCTCAAAAAGCCTGTAAGGTATCACTATGCCTAGTAAAAAATAAAAATAAAATAATAATAATAATAATAATAATAATAATAATAATAATAATAATACAGCACTTACTGCTATGCAACACTCATGTGCTTTTGCCATTAGCTCTAGTCTGAATAAGTGTGAGTTACAGACACTTCCAAAATCATATTTGAGTGTGGATAACAAGGTCCAAAAGTATTGATTGAGCCACTTATGTTTTTTTCAAATCAGACATAGTATGTTGTTGTTTAGGTCCTCATTCAAACATACTCTTCCTTTGAGTAGTCCTACAAATAAGAGCTAGCAGTACAGCAAGATATGAAATATGCATCCTTGAAAATCCAAAAAGCCAACCATGTGGTATACTTTTTGCTTAATTTCAAGGAAAATTAATGACAGTATATTATTTTCAGTTGCTGTAGAATCTCATGAGTGTCTCCTCTCCAGGGTATTCCTAAGAATTTCATCATTTGGATAGACCTTTGAATATTTATTGGATAAATCGAATAGTCTCTGTTAGTCATGTGTGTCACCACTGCATTTAAGTAAGTTCTATCTCGTTCTTCAGTTTTAATATTATCATGAGATCCTCACTGTCATGTATTATCCCATTCTGAATCTGTATGAAGTCTGAATTTTTCCTAACCAATCTATGACTGTAAACTGGTGATTCAAATAATGCTGTCGTAATCTAACAAATGGAAATGACATCCTTCCCACATGAAAGCAGACTGGAGTGTTTTTTGTTTGTTTGTTTGTTTGTTTGTTTTTCTGAGACCAAGATCAAGAAAAAAGCATTTGCAAGAGCAATCAATGAGCATCCATCTCCTTTATCTTTTTAAAATTTTTTATAGATAACATCAAGTCAAGGACTTATGATGCTATAGGCAATTCTACTTTATTCAAGCCTCAATAATATGTTAATTTCCACGAGTCATCTTCTTTTCTCACAGGCCACACATGGTTATTGCACAGTTGATTTATTTGTACCAACACTTCAACTTCTAACATGTCCTTAATTAAAGTGATTATTTCCTTTTGTACACTAGGTATCTGATACTATTTCAGATTAACAATCAGTGGACTACGGCAAATCTCTAGGTTGCCACTTAGTATGTTTAATTGATACTGGCCAGTGTGAAAATTTGTATGTCTTCTGCTTTACAATACCAGGTAGAGGAAGAGTTTACTGGTAAGACATACTATTCATCTCAGTAATACATTCATGTAAAGAAGAGACAGGTCAGGAGTGGCTCATACCTGTAATTCCAGCACTTTGGGAGACTGAGACAGGAAGATTGCTTGAGCCCAGGAGTTTGAGACCAGCCTGGGCAACATAGCAAGACCCCACCTCTACAAAATTTGCAAAGAAAATAGCCAGGCCTGGTGGCACATGCTTATGGGCTCAGCTACTTGGGAGGCTGAGGTGGGAGGATCACTTGAACCCAGAAGGTCAAGGCTCTGAGCTGTGTTTGGGTAACTGAACTCCAACCTGGGCAACAGAGTGAGAACCTGTCTCAAACACACACACACACACACACACACACACACACAGAAACACATACACACACACACACACAATAGAGGCAAATCCTTACCATAAAGTCAATTCAGAAATTCCAATTTTTGAAAAAACTTTAGTTTCATCAACTGCTGCATCCTCATCTCATCCTCAACTAATGATAGTCCCTATTAGTTCACCGAACATTTTCAGATCCCAGTGCATTGAACTCCTATGTCAGACAGCCCCAGAAAGCTTTTTTTTTTCTCCTTCTCTATTGTGCCTTCACAAGTTTCTGTGGCCTTGAGTCCTCAGCCACGGCTCATACCAAGAGACTTATGATTCTTATTCAATCCTAATTCTTATTAATTTGCTAGACAATGTATTCCAACAATTCAAGGTAAGATTTATCATTGTCATCTTTGACTTCTGGCTTCTTAAATTCCTCCAAACTGTGGTAAATAGAGAGGGATTTCTTTGGGTCCTTCAAGGTTGGCAACCACCAGAGGCTCCCATGGGTCCACACAAACTCCAAAAATGCTTCATTGAGACCTATATTTTGATCCCATCAATGTCTGCTTAATTTATCCTATTTCTTAATAACTACAATTTTCACCCAGCTGGGACAAATCCCTTGACTATCCATCTGTCTTTCCCCATTCTCTTGTGAATCACTCGAATTTTCTTAGCATGTGTAACATTTATTAAATGCTTAAATAGTCTGGATATTTGTCCCTCTAAATCTTATGTTGAAATGTCATCCCCAGTGTTGGAGGTGAGGCCTAGTGGGAGGTATTTAGGTCAAGGAGTTGGATGTCTCATGAATGACTTGGTGCCCTCCCTGAGGTAATGAATGATTTCTCCCTCTATCAGTTCACGTGAAAGCTAGTCATTTAAAAATAGCCTGCCACCTTCCTCCTTCTTTGTCTTTCATCACCTTTTGCCATGTGACATGGTGGCTCTCCTTTCCCATTCCACCATTATTGAGAGCTTCTTAAGGTCCTCACCAGAAGGAGATCCTTGTGCCATGCTTCTTGTACAGCCTGCAGAATCATGAACCAAACAAACCACTTTTATTAATAAATTACCCAGTTATGTCTTTTCTGCCTGTGGATGCCGCCGAAAAAGCATCCTTAAAGTCTCTCTTCTCCCTGGGGTCATGTCTAAGTCAGAGTCTCCTAAAGAGCCGGAACAGCTGAGGAAGCTCTTCATTGGAGGGTTGAGATTTGAAACAACCAATGAGAGCCTAAGGAGCCATTTTGAGCAATGGGGAACACTCACGGACTGAGTGGTAATGAGAGATCCAAACACCAAGGGTTCCAGGGGCTTTGGGTTTGTCACATATGCCACTGTGGAGGAGGTGGATGCAGCTATGAATGCAAGGCCACACAAGGTGGATAGAAGAGTTATGGAACCAAAGAGAGCTGTCTCAAGAGAAGATTCTCAAAGACCAGGTGCCCACTTAACTGTGAAAAAGATATTTGTTGGTGGCATTAAAGAAGACACTGAAGAACATCACCTAAGAGATTATTTTGAACAGTATGGGAAAATTGAAGTGATTGAAATCATGACTGACCGAGGCAGTGGCAAGAAAAGGGGCTTTGCCTTTGTAACCTTTGATGACCATGACTCCGTGGATAAGATTGTCATTCAGAAATACTATACTGTGAATGGCCACAACTGTGAAGTTAGGAAAGCCCTGTCAAAGCAAGAGATAGCTAGTGCTTCATCCAGCCAAAGAGGTCGAAGTGGTTCTGGAAACGTTGGTGGTGGTCATGGAGGTGGTTTCAGTGGGAATGACAACTTCGGTCGTGGAGGAAACTTCAGTGGTCGTGGTGGCTTTGGTGGCAGCTGTGGTGGTGGTGGATATAGTGGCAGTGGGGATGGCTATAATTGATTTGGTAATGATGGAAGCAATTTTGGAGGTGGTGGAAGCTACAATGATTTTGGCAATTACAACAATCAGTCTTCAAATTTTGGACCCATGAAGGGAGGAAATTTTGGAGGCAGAAGCTCTGGCCCCTATGGCAGTGGAGGCCAATACTTTGCAAAACCACGAAACCAAGGTGGCTATGGCGGTTCCAGCAGCAGCAGTAGGTATGACAGTGGCAGAAGATTTTAATTAGGAACAAAGCTTAGCAAGAGAGGAGGGCCAGAGAAGTGACAGGGAAGCTACAGGTTACAACAGATTTGTGAACTCAGCCAAGCACAGTGGTGGCAGGGCCTAGCTGCTACAAAGAAGACATGTTTTAGACAAATACTCATGTGTATGGGCAAAAAACTCGAGGACTGTATTTGTGACTAATTGTATAACAGGTTATTTTAGTTTCTGTTCTGTGGAAAGTGTAAAGCATTCCAACAAAGTGTTTTAATGTAGGTTTTTTTTTTTTTTTTTTTTTTTTTTTACCAATGCTGTTGATTGCTAAATGTGATAGTCTGATCATGACGCTGAATAAATGTCTTTTTTTTAATGTGCTGTGTAAAGTTAGTCTACTCTGAAGCCATCTTGGTAAATTTCCCCAACAGTGTGAAGTTAGAATTCCTTCAGGGTGATGCCAGGTTCTATTTGGAATTTATATACAACCTGCTTGGGTGGAGAAGCCATTGTCTTCGGAAGCCTTGGTGTAGTTGAACTGATAGTTACTGTTGTGACCTGAAGTTCACCATTAAAAGGGATTACCCAAGCAAAATCATGGAATTACTGGTTATAAAAGTGATTGTTGGCACATCCTATGCAATATATCTAAATTGAATAATGATACCAGATAAAATTATAGATGGGAATGAAGTTTGTGTATTATCCATTGTCATGTGTAATCAATAAACGATTTAATTCTCTTGAAAAAAATAAATAAAATACCCAGTTATTTCTTTATAGCAATGTAAAACAGACTAAAGCAGACACTGAGACAATAAATCTGATATGGTTTCTCTGACCATGGTAGTGGTCTGCTTTCTACATGGCATAATGTGCTGCTTTACCTATTCAAACGTAAATCTCCATCATTGTATTAGTTTACCAGGGCTGCCATAACAAAATACTATAGACTGCGTAGTTTAAGCAGTATAAATTATTTTCTCACAGTTCTGGAGTCCAGAAAGTTCAAGATCCAGGTCAAGTAGGATTAAGTTTCAAGTGAGGGCTCTCTTCACAGCTGTCAGATGTCCACTTTCCTGTTGTGTCCTAACGTGGTCTTTTCTTGTTGCACAGGCATGGAGAGAGTTAATGAGCTCTCTTGGGCTGCTTTTTTATAAAGACAGTAATCCTATCCAACTGAGACCTCACACTTATGACCTAATTTAACCTTAATTACCTCCTAAAGTCAAATATAGTCATATTGAGGATTAAGGCTTCAACATATGTATTGTGGGGAGGGGAACATAATTCAATCTGTAGTGATCAGACCATGCCCTTTTTCATCTGAGAACTGGCTGAATTTCTCAGTTGTATTATTTTGTTTTAACTTTTATTTTAAGTTGAGGGGTACGTAGGCAAACTTGTGTCATGGGGGTTTGTTGTACAGATGATTTCATCACCCAAGTATTAAGCCGAGTACCCATTAATTATTTTCCTTGTCTTCTTCCTCCTGCCACCCTGTACCCTCTGACAGGCCCCAGTGTGTGTTGTTCCCTTCTATTAATCCATGTGTTCTCATCATTTAACTCCCACTTATAAGTAAAAGCATGCAGTATTTGGGTTTCTGTTCCTGCATTAGTTTGCTAAAGATAATGGCTCCCAGCTCTACCCATGTTTCTGCAAAGGACATAATCTCATTTTTTTTAATGGCTACATGGTATTCCATAGTGTATATGTACCACATTTTGTTTATCCAGGCTATCTTTGATGAGAATTTAGTTTGATCCCATGTCGTTGCTATCATGAATAGTGTTGCAATGAACATACATGTGCATGTGTCTTTATAATAAAATTATATATATATATATATATATATATATATATAGAGAGAGAGAGAGAGAGAGAGAGAGCAATGCATATATATATTCCAAAGGAATGCACATATATATATATATTCTTTTGAATATTTGGGTATATACCCGGTAATGGGATTGCAGGATCAAATAGCATTTATTTTTAAGTCTTTGAGGAATTGTGATACTGTCTTCCACAATGGTTGAACCAATTTACATTCTCACCAACAGTGTGTAAGTGTTCCTTTTCTGTGCAATCTCTCCAGCATCTGTTATTTTTTGACTTTTTAATAATAGCCATTCTGACGAGTGTGAGATTGTATCTCATTATGGCTTTGATTTGCATTTCTCTAATGATCAGTGATGCTGAGCTTTCTGAAAAAAAGGAAAAAAAAAAGAACCCTAAGATTATTTATATCCATTAGTTCAAGCTATAACTCTGGATTTTACCACAAACATTATTTCTTTTCATTCCAGTAGGCTTTATCTAATGTCCATCCTATTTGCTTATACCTGAATTTCATCTCTGCTTCATGATCTCATAATCTCTGTAATTCTAATTGTTAGAAAATTGGACTATTTCCATGGCTTGTTTTCATTTTAATTATGGATAATGAATCTTAAGAGTACCTATTTAACACTAATGCACTGCAGGTTACTAGTTAAATTCAAATTACTCAAGAGACAACTGATATTTCTTGGAATCTTACTTTAGTCTGGATCCAGTGTCCAAGGAACTCACAGGTCTCCAAAGAGAATAAGAAAAGAAAGGGGTAGTTATTTGAATTTTCTCCAGTCTTCTTCTTTTTTTGTTTTTTTTTTTTTTAATTGTATTCCCATGTTCCCCAACTTATGATCATTTAATTTAAACATTTTTGACTTTATAATGATGCAAAAGCTACAAACCCTCAGTATGTTCCTCAGTTTATGATGGGCTATGTCTGGATAAACTCATTACAAATTGAAAATATCATGACTTCTGGCTCACAGTATTTTTCAAGCTCTGATGGATTTATCCAGATGTAACCCTATCATAATTCGAGGAGAATCTGTATATCTAAGTAAGGTATACAGTATGATGTTTTGATATATCCATGTGTTGTGAAATGATTACCATAACCAAGCTGATTAACATATCTATCACCTCAAATGGCTACAGTTTGTATATATTTGTATTCAGAACAGTTTCTCTGTATTTGTTGTTTGAATTCACATTTAGTCCACTTCAGATTTTCTCATCTCATAACCAGAATTTCTACTGTTCTCACTTGCTCCCTTTACAGCACATAGTGAAATAATTACCTACATTCTTTGCTCCACTTGCTCATTTTGTATTGACATATGAAGTCATTGATAACTTTGACTGAAACTTTGTGCTTAATTCTTCCTGTTAAAACAATTAATGAATATTATTGTCTTTTATTAGAAGAGCTCACTGTTCATTGTTCTTCAAATTCCTTTTTTCAATGATTATTTTTGACACTTCCCTGTTTCCCTGTTATTTTCTATCTGCCACTTCTCAGAATTATTGACCGAATTATTATCTCAATAGCATTCCATCATATTCTTGTTTAGTTTTGTCTCATTCTTACACCATTGAGTGTCATCAGAAGATTTGATCTGCATCCATTCCTTTATCTATCATGTATATACTACTGAGACCTGATTTATATTGTAAGACTAATCTTCTCTGTATGTACATCTTCATTTAAGCCACTCTCCTTATATTCACAACTGACCAACTCTGTCCTCAAATCCTAATGTCCTCCACCTCCTATATTCATCATCCCAATTAAAAAGAAAACAGCAATGGCCTAGTATCCAAAGTCAGAAACCCAAAACAAATGCGAGTCACGGTCACCTCCTTTATCTCTGAAATCTAATCAATCACGAAGTTCTATTGATTTCACTTCCCACACGAATCAAGTCTACTTCATGTAATTCTCAACATCATTGTCACTGAAGTTCTCATAATCTCTAGTGTGCTAATTCATCTTCCTGTTTCTGTACTTGCCTACTTTCAATTATTTCTCTGCTCTGTAATTCAATTGATCTTTCAAATTGGATTCTTTATTCCCCTGACTGAAACCCATGCATGATTGTAGAGAGCTTCAATATATTTCTTTAGTGCATCTTCCAAAAATTTTTACTATCTGACTCAATTTGCCCTTCCAGTCTAAATTCTTACAATTGCTTTGTAATATTCTAACCTCCTGTCATTCTGAACTACTCGCCGTTTCCCAACTAGATCATATTCTCAGGTTTCCAGAACTTTAAAAAAGTACTTCTGTATGAAACACTTTCTAACAGTTTCGTTTTTACTCTTAGCAAATTTCTACTAATCATTTCAGACTTTTAAAAAATAGTCTCCATCATACTTTCTATACTTAATTTCTTCATATTTATATATATATATATATGTGTGTGTGTATATATGTATAGATATAGATATATCTTTTAACAGTACTACTAGCAAGTACTGTAGTTTCTTACTTATCCATTGTTACAAATGAAGAGGTATCTTATTTATCTTTGAACCCCAACTTCTAGTAGAGAGAAAGGGCAAAATGGGTTGGCACACTCACAGATTTTAGAAAAACTCAGAAAATGAGCTCTGAACTTTCAGGTGGAGGCAGAAGATGAAACATCATATTATAGTCTCCTTGAGTTTGTTACAACAATAACTTCCATTTCAAGTGCTTGTTTACAATGTGACTGTAGAACTTCTGTCATCAAGAAGTGTGGTCTATGTCTCCTCTCTATGTGACTTAAAGATGAGGCAGCCTCTGCCTTGCTCCCTGAAACACCCGTTCTTGGATTGTGACCATATAAAATGTTCTGTAGGCCTGGCGAGGTGGTTCCCGCCTGTAATCCCAGCACTTTGGGAGGCTGAGGTGGGCGGATCAAGGCCAGGAGATCCAGACAAGCCTGACCAACATGGTGAAACCCCACCTCTACTAATATAGGTAACATTGGCAGGGCTTGGTGGTGCGTGCCTGTAGTCCCAGCTACTTGGGAGGCTGAGGTAGGGGAATTGCTTGAACCCAGGAGGCAGAGGTTGCCGTGAGCCGAGATCACGCCACTGCAGTCCAGTCTTGCGACAGAGGAAGACTCTGTCTAAAAAAAAAAAAAAAAAAAAAAAAGTTCTGTTACCCTAAGGTCACAAAGCTATGTGAATGTCAAACCACATAAACAGAATATGTTTATACATGTACGTACATATGTAAGTACAGTAATCTGCAGACTTAGTCTTCTATTCCTCCCTACCAAATAAGATAAAGAAGGACCCTTCAGGTAATTCTGGCTCCTAGCTATATCAATTCACTTTTGATCTTCGAATTTTCTCAGCTAAGGTATCGGACTTTGTAGACGAGAGGAAGCAGCTTTGATTTTACCCATTCTGGATTTGTAACACACAGAAACTATGAACGTAACAAAATGGTTGTTGTTGTTGTAAACCACTAAGTTAAGAGGGATATGTTGTACAATAATGGAAACTGGAACAAAAGTTATTGCCAGTAAAAGGAAATTGGTTGAAATAAAATTTTCAGCAGCTTGTTAGTTTAGATCCAAAGTTTAAATCAAAGATAGTATACATTTTTTAAAACTCGAGAAATCATGGATTAATCTAGAATAAGAAGCATTGCTTTATTTTTCTTCCATATTTCCTTGATATTTTTCAGGCATTTTAATTGTGTTTAGGCTTTGCCTTCCAAGGAAATGTTGTGTTGAAATTAATAGAAATTTTATTTCCTAAATAACCCAATACATGTGTGAAGAAAATCTAACATGCTGAGAGACCAAGATATACTTTCACCATTAAAGCCAACCTGCTAAATTGCAGAAGCAAATTGTATTTATTTATTTATTTTTGGAAATATGGTCTCTCTCTGTAACTCAGGTTAGAGTGGAGAGGTGCATTCATGGCTCATAGCAGCCAAAACCTCCCAGGCTCAAGCAGTTCTCCCATCTCAGCCTCTCAAGTAGCTGGGACTACAGGGGTGCACCTCCATACATGGCAATTTTTTTTTTTTTTTTTTTTTTTTGGCAGAGATGAGGTTTCATCATGTTGCCCAGGCAAGTGAAACAAGTTTCAATCAACAAACAAATCCAAAGCAACACCCAAAGATTTTGTTTCTATTCACTAGTTCCTGATGAGATATATCTCTTTGTTGGTGATACAAAAACTTCCAACTGAGTCGCCTAGAAACATTTCAAATCTGCCTCATACAATGAGAGAAAATCATCTTGAATTTTGTCTTACTTTTTGTCTGTACATTTTTCCATAAATGTATGAAATCATTTCACTATAAGTGGAAAATAAAAATGGATCAATTCCTTGCATGAAATGACATCTTGGCAAAAGTAAGAAGTTGCTTTCTTTGCTCAAAGGGAAAGAAAAAAATGTTACTAAGTCATCTGAGTTTTTGAATAGAATACAAAAAAATATAAAATCTTATTTTCCTGTAGCTTCTACAAAGATGATATTACTGCCTTAGGAAGTTAACTGTGTAGCATTATATAGCAAACATAATTGTGTCTATAATAATAAGAATATTGAAATAGAAAAATAGTACATCGAAATATATGAATTATACATCATATTTTAAGTAAGTATGTCAAAATATACTTCTGGTAGTTAAAAAAAGTCCTTAAAATGTAGGCTTCTAAAAATAATTTTTTTGGTATGTAAATTTTTTATTATTATTATACTTTAAGTTCTAGGGTACATGTGCACAACGTGCAGGTTTGTTACATATGTATACCTGTGCCATGTTGGTGTGCTGCACCCATCAACTTGTCAGCACCCATCAACTCATCATTTACGTCAGGAATAACTCCCAATACAATCCTTCCCCCCTCCCCCTCCCCATAATGTGCCCCAGGGTGTGATGTTACCCTTCCCATGTCCAAGTGAACTCATTGTTCAGTTCCCACCTATGAGTGAGAATATGCGGTGTCTGGTTTTCTGTTCTTGTGATAGTTTGCTGAGAATGATGGTTTCCAGCTGCATCCATGTCCCTACAAAGGACACAAACTCATCCTTTTTTATGGCTGCATAGTATTCCATGGTGTATATGTGCCACATTTTCTTAATCCAGTCTGTCACTGATGGACATTTGGGTTGATTCCAAGTCTTTGCTATTGTGAATAGTGACACAATGAACATACATGTGTATAGCAACATGATTTATAATCCTTTGTGTATATACCCAGTAATGAGATGGCTGGGTCATATGGTACATCTAGTTCTAGATCCTTGAGGAATCGCCATACTGTTTTCCATAATGGTTGAACTAGTCTGTTGGCTGTATGCATGTCTTCTATTGAGAAATGTCTGTTCATATCCTTTGCCCACTTTTTGATGGTGTTGTTAGTTTTTTTCTTGTAAATTTGTTTGAGCTCTTTGTGGGTTCTGGATATTAGCCCTTTGTCAGATGAGTAGATTGCAAAAATTTTCTCCCATTCTGTAGGTTGCCTGTTCACTCTGATTGTAGTTTCTTTTGCTGTGCAGAAGATCTTTAGTTTAATTAGACCCCATTTGTCAATTGTGACTTTTGTTGCTGTTGCTTTTGGTGTTTTAGACATGAAGTGCTTGCCCATACCTATGTCCTGAATGGTATTACCTAGGTTTTCTTCTAGGGTTTTTATGGTATTAGGTCTAACATTTAAGTCTCTAATCCACCTTGAATTAATTTCCATATAAAGAGTAAGGAAAGGATCCAGTTTCAGCCTTCTACTTGTGGCTAGCCAATTTACCCAGCACCATTTATTAAATAGGGAATCCTGTCCCCATTTATTGTTTTTCTCAGGTTTGTCAAAGATCAGATGGCTGTAGATGTGTGGCATTATTTCTGAGGACTCTGTTCTGTTCCATTGGTCTATATCTCTATTTTGATACCAGTACCATGCTGTTTTGGTCACTGTAGCATTGTAGTATAGTTTCAAGTCAGATAGCGTGATGCTTCCAGCCCTGTTCATTTGATTTAGGATTGTCTTGGCAATGCGGGCTCTTTTTTGGTTCCATATGAACTTTAAAGCAGTTTTTTCCAATTCTGTGAAGAAAGTCATTGGTAGCTTGATGGGGATGGCATTGAATCTATAAATTACCTTCGGCAATATGGCCATTTTCATGATATTGATTCTTCCTATCCATGAGCATGGTATGATCTTCCATTTGTTTGTGTCCTCTTTTATTTCACCAAACAGTGATTTGTAGTTTTCCTTGAAGAGGTCCTTTGCATTCCTTGTAAGTTGGATTCCTAGGTATTTTATTCTCTTTGAAGCTATTGTGAATGGGAATTCATTCATGATTTGACTCTCTGTTTGCCTTTTACTGGTGTCTAAGAATGATTGTGATTTTTGCACTTTCATTTTTTTATGCTGAGACTTTGCTGAAGTTGCTTATCAGCTTAAGGAGATTTAGGGCTGAGATAATGGGGCTTTCTAAATATACAATCATGTCATCTGCAAACAGGGACAATTTGACTTCATCTTTTCCTAACTGAATACTGTTTATTTTTTTCTCTTCCCTGATTGCCCTAGCCAGAACTTCCAATACTATGTTGAATAAGAGTGGTGAGAGAGGGCATCCCTGTCTTGTGCCAGTTTTCAAAGGGAATGCTTCCAGTTTTTGCCCATTCAGTATGATATTGGCTGTGGGTTTGTCACAAATAGCTCAATACCGAATTTATTGAGAGTTTTTAGCATGAAGGGCTGTTGAATTTTGTCAAAGGCCTTTTCTGCATCTATTGAGATAATCATGTGGTTTTTGTCTTTGGTTCTGTTTATATGCTGGATTACATTTATTGATTTGCGAATGTTGAACCAGCCTTGCATCCCAGGGATGAAGACCACTTGATCATGGTGGATAAACTTTTAGATGTGCTGCTGGATTCAGTTTGCCAGTATTTTATTGAGGATTTTTGCATCGTTGTTCATCAGGGATATTGGTCTAAAATTCCCTTTTTTTGTTGTGTCTCTGTCAGGCTTTGGTATCAGGATGATGTTGGCCTCATAAAATGAGTTAGGGAGGATTCCCTCTTTTTCTATTGATTGGAATAGTTTCAGAAGAAATGGTACCAGCTCCTCCTTGTACCTCTGGTAGAATTCAGCTGAGAATCCATCTGGTCCTGGACTTTTTTTACTTGGTAGGCTATTAATTATTGCCTCAATTTCAGAGCCTGCTATTGGTCTATTCAGAGATTCAACTTCTTCCTGGTTTAGTCTTGGGAGAGTGTAAGTGTCCAGGAAATTATCCATTTCTTCTAGATTTTTCTAGTTGATTTGCATCGAGGTGTTTATAGTATTCTCTTATGGTAGTTTGTATTTCTGTGGGGTCGGTGGTGATATCCCCTTTTTCATTTTTTATTGTGTCTATTTGATTCTTCTCTCTTTTCTTGTTTATTAGTCTTGCTAGCGGTCTATCAATTTTGTTGATCTTTCAAAAAACCAACTCCTGGATTCATTGATGTTTTGGAGGGTTTTTTGTGTCTCTATCTCCTTCAGTTCTGCTCTGATCTTAGTTATTTCTTGTCTTCTGCTAGCTTTTGAATGTGTTTGTTCTTACTTCTCTAGTTCTTTTTATTGTGATGTTAGAGTGTCCATTTTAGATCTTTCCTGCTTTCTCTTTTGGGCATTTAGTGCTATAAATTTCCCTCTACGCACTGCTTTAAATGTTTCCCAGAGATTCTGGTATGTTGTATCTTTGTTCTCATTGGTTTCAAAGAACATATTTATTACTGTCTTCATTTTGTTATGTACCCAGTAGTCATTCAGGAGCAGGTTGTTCAGTTTCCATGTAGTGGAGCGGTTTTGATTGAGTTTCTTAGAGCGGAGTTCTAGTTTGATTACACTGTGGTCTGAGAGACAGTTTGTTGTAATTTCTGTTCTTGTACATTTGCTGAGGAGTCCTTTACTTACAATTATGTGTTCAATTTTGGAATAAGTGCGATGTGGCGCACTTATTTACCTACTGAAGTCTCAGCAATGGTGGGCGCCCCTACCCCAGCCTCGCTGCTGCCTTTCAATTAGATCGCAGACTGCTGTGCTAGTAATGAGGTAGGCTCTGTGGGCGTGGGACCCTCTCGGCCAGGTGTGGGATATAATCTCCTGGTGTGCCGTTTGCTAAGACCCTTGGTAAAGCGCAGTATTGGGGTAGTTACCCCATTTTCCAGGTGTTGTGTGTCTCAGTTCCCCTGGCTAGGAAAGGGGATTCCCTTGCACTTCCCAGGTGAGTCGATGCTTCGCCCTGCTTCAGCTCTTGGTGGTCAGGCTGCACCAGCTGACCAGCACTGATTGTCCAGCAATCCCTAGTGAGATGAACCCAGTACCTCAGTTGAAAATGCAGAAATCACCCGTCTTCTGTGTCAGTGGCCCTGGGAGCTGGAGACTGGAGCTGTTCCTATTCCTCTAAAAATAATTTTAAGACAGTTTATTTATTTAAAACAAAAATTAGGCAGAAATTCAATCATCATTGTTCTGATTTAACACATGACATGTTTTTATTTTATTTCAGTCCTACATATAAATATTTATTAATTATAAATAGATGGAATTCTAAAATGTAAAATCTTTTACTATGCTTATTTATCTTTACCACTTAATATTACCTATATATCTATTCTCATAATTGTCATTTAAAATTATTTTAATGATATCATGTTCTGCATAGATAAACCAAAATTAATAACTATTAACTATTGGATGCTAGGCAATGTCTCACTTTATAAATAATGCCCTGTGAAATATCTATACAAATATGCTGTCTTGACCATTCTTTAAATTATTTCCTTGGAGTGGTTGCTGGAAGTGACATTGTATATGCCATATATGCAAGAAACCTATATAACCCTTTATACATTTTTAACTTACTGCTTTCTAGACTTTTTTTTATTATTATACTTTTAGTTCCAGGATATGTGTGCAGAACTTTCAGGTTTGTTGCATAGGTATACATGTGCCATGGTGGTTTACTGCACCCATCAATACGTCATCTAGGTTTTAAACCCAGCATGCATTAGGTATTTATCCTAATGCTCTCCCTCCTACTGCCTCCCACCTTCTTATAGGCCCTGGTGTGTGATTGTCCCCTCCCTGTGTCCATGTGTCCTCATTGTTCAGCTCCCACTTATGAGTGAGAACATGCAGTTCCTGGTTTTCTGTTCCTGTGTTAGTTTGCCAAGAATGATGGTTTCCAAATTCATCCATGTCCCTGCAAAGACATGAACTCATCCTTTTTTATGGCTGCATAATATTGCATAGCGTATATGTCCCATATTTTCTCTATCCAGTCTATTATTGAGCATTTGGGCTGGTTCCAAGTTTTTGCTATTGTGAATAGTGCTTCAATAAACACATGTGTGCATGTGTCTTTATAATAGAATGATTTATAATCCTTTGGATATATATCTAGTAATGAGATTGCAGCATCAAATGCTATTTCTGGTTCTAGATCTTTGAGGAATCATCACACTGTCTTCCACAATGGTTAATCTAATTTACACTTCTGCTAGCAGTGTAAAAGTGTTCCTACTTCTCCATATCCTCTCCAGCATCTGTTGTTTCCTGACTTTTTAATAATCACCATTTCAACTGGCATGAAATGGTACTTCCTTGTGGTATTGATTTGTATTTCTCTAATGACCAGTGATAATGAGCTTTTTTTTCACATGTTTGTTGGCTGCATAAATGTCTTCTATTGAGAAATGTCTGTTCATATCCTTCACCCACTTTTGATGGGGTTTTTTTTTCTTGTAAATTTAAGTTCCTTGTAGATGCTGGATATTAGCTTTTTGTCCAATGGATAGACTGCAAAGATTTTCTTCCATTCTGTAGGTTGCCTTTTCACTCTAATGATAGTTTCTCTTGCTGTGAAGAAGCTCTTTAGTTTAATTAGATCTCATTTGTTAATTTTGACTTTTGCTTCAATTGCTCTTGCTGTTTTAGTCATGAAGTCTTTGCCCATGCCTATGTCCTGAATGGTGTTGCTTTGGTTTTCTTCTATGATTTTTATGGTTTTAGGCCTTACATTTAAGTCTTTAATCCACCTTGAGTTAATTCTTATATAAAGTGTAAGAAACTGGTCCAGTTTCTGTTTTCTGCATAACCAATTTTCCCAGTACCATGTATTTAGTAGGGCATCCTTTCTTATTGCTTGTTTTTGTCAGCATTGTCAAATATCAGATGTCTGTAGATGTGTGGCATTATTTCAGAGGCCTCTGTCTTGTTACATTGGTCTATATATCTATTTTGGCACCAGTACCATGCTGTTTTGGTTACTGTAGTCTTGAAGTATAGTTTGAAGTCAGGTAGCATGATGCCTCCAGCTTTGTTCATTTTGCTTAGAATTGTTTTTGCTATTCAGGCTCTTTTTTGGTTTCATATGAAATTTGAAGTAGTTTTATTCTAGTTATGTGAAGAAAGTCAAAGGTAGCTTTATGGGAATAGGACACAGCTAACATAATGTTAAGATGAAAATTTACAGCACTAAATGCCCACATCAGAAAGTAGAAAGATCTAAAGTTAACATCCTAACATCACAATTAAAAGAACTAGGGGAAAAAAAAAAATCAAAAGCCAGCAGAAGACAGGAAATAACTGCAAGCACATTCAAAAGCTAGCAGAAGACAGGAAATAACTAAGATCAGAGCAGAACTGAAGGAGATAGAGACATGAAAAACTCTTCAAAAAATCAATGAATCCAGGAGCTCATTTTTTGAAAAGATTAACAAAATAGATCTAGATTCTAGATCACTATCTAGAATAATAAAGAAGATGAGAGAGAATAATCAAATGGATGCAATAAAAATGATAAAAGGGAGATCACCGCTGATCCCACAGAAATACAAATTACCATCAGAGAATACTACAGACACCTCTATGCAAATAACTAGAAAATCAAGAAGAAATGGAAAAATTCCTGGACACAGACACCTTCCCAAGGCTAAACCAGGAAGAAGTCAAGTCCCTGAGTAGACCAATAACAAGTTCTGAAATAGAGGCAGTAATGAATTGCCTGCCAATCAAAAGAAAAATAAAAAAGCCTAGGACCAGATGGATTAACATCAAATTCTACAAAGAGGACAATGGTACAAAGAGGAGCTTGTACCGTTCCTTCTGCAACTATTCCAAACAATAGAAAAAGAGGAACTCCTCCCTAACTCATTGTATGAGGCCAGCATCATGCTGATACCAAAATCTGGCAGAGACACAACAAAAAAAGAAAATTTCAGGCCAATATCCCTGATGAATGTCAATGTGAAAATCCTCAATTAGAAACTGGGAAACTGAATCCATCAGCACATCGAACACAAGTGATCCACCACGATCAAGTCAGCTTCATTCCTGGGATACAAGGCTGGTTCAGCATTTTCAAATCAATAAACCTAATCCATCACATAAACAGAACTAGTGACAAAAACCACATGATTGTCTCAATAGATGTAGAAAAGGCCTTCGGTAAAATTCAACACCTCTTCATGCTAAACACACTCAATAAACTAGGAGTTGATGGAGCATGTCTCAAAATAATAAGAGCTATTTATGAAAAACCCATAGCCAATATCATACTGAAGGGGCAAAAGCTGGAAGCATTCCCTTTGAAAACCAGCACAAGACAAGGATGCCCTCTCTCATCACTCCTATTCAACATAGTATTAGAAGTTCTGGCCACGGCAATCAGGCAAGAGAAAGAAATAAAGGGTTTTCAAATAGGAAGATAATAAGTCAAATTGTCTCTGTTTGCAGATGACCTGATTGTATATTTAGAAAGCCCCATTGTCTCAGCCCAAAAACTCCTTAAGCTGATAAGCAACTTCAGCAGTCTCAGGATACAAAATCAATGTGCAAAATCACAGGCATTCCTATACACTAATAATAGACAATCAGAGACCCAAATCATGAGTGAATTCCCATTCACAATTGCTACAACAAAAATAAAATACCTAGGAATACTAGTTAAAAGGGATATGAAGGACCTCTTCAAGAACTACAAACCCTTCTCAAGGCAATAAGAGAGGATACAAACAAATGGAAAAACATTCCATGCTCATAGATAGGAAGAATATCGTGAAAATATAGTGAAAATGTCCATACGGCCCAAAGTAATTTATAGATTCTGTGAAAATCCTCTCTTTATATATATCGTTGCTTGTCAGTTAGTTTTGCTTCTAACATATTAAGAACATTTAACATAAAGGCATACCTCAGAGAAATTGTCGATTCATTTTCAGGCTGACTCAATAAAGCAAATACTGCATGAAACTGAGTCCCACAAAGTCTTTGGCTTCCCAGTGAACATAAATGTTATGTTTCTACTAGATTGTAGCCTATTAAGTGTTTAACAGCATTTTGTCTAAAAAATATAATTACCTCAATTAAAAATACTTTATTTCTAAAAAGTGCTAATGGTCATGTGAGTTTTAGGAATTCATAAGTTTTGCTGGTGGAGGGTTTTCCCTCAAAGTTGATGGCTGCTGACTGTTCAAGGTGGTGTTTACTGAAGGTTGGAGTGGCTGTAGAGATTTCTTAAAGTAAGACAACAATGAAGTTTGCCACATTATGTGACTCTTGGTTTCTCAAAATATTTCTCTGTATCATGTGATGCTGTTTGATAGCATTTTACCCGCAGTAGAACTTTGTTCAAATTAGAATCAATTTTCTCCAATCTTTCCACTGCTTTATCAATTAAGTTGATGTAATATATAATATGAATTCTTTGTTATCATTTCAACAATGTTAACAGCATAGTCACTGAGATTATATTCTACCTCAAGAAACCACTTTCTTTTTTCTACCATAAGAAGCAATTTCTCTTCTGTTCAAGTTCAATCATGACAGTGCAGTGATTCAGACACATCTTTAGACTCCACGTCTAATTCTAGTTCTCTTGTTATTTCTATCACATTTGCAGTTACTTCCTCCACTATTCTTGCCCCTCAAAGCCATCAGTGTGGGTTTGAATAAATTTCTTTTAAACTCCTATTAATGTTGATATTTTGTTCTTATCTTATGAATTATGGATGTTCTTAATGCCATCTAGAATGATAAATGTTTTTTCCAGAAACTTTTCAAGTTATTTGCTGAGATCCATCAGAGTAATTACTATTTATAGCAGCTATAGTCTTACAAAATGTATACCTTAAATAATAAGACTTGAAAGTTTAAATTATTACTTGATCTATAGGCTGCAGAATAGATGTTGTGATAGCAAACTTGAGAATGACATGAATTTTTGTGTATATCTCCATTTGAGCTCTTGGGTGACCAGATGTGTTGTCAGTCAAAAATAATATTTTAAAAGAAATTTTTTTTTTCTAAGCAGTTGGCAAAATAGTGGGCTTACAATATTCAATAAGCCTTGATTTAAATAGATGTGTTGGCAGTCAGACTTTGTTGTTCCATCTACAGAGAGCAGGAAGATTATTAAATTTATTATATTCAACATGATTCTTTTAGGGCCATGGAATATTCAGTATAATGAATGACATTGATTTCATCTTAAAATCATCAACTACATTAGCCCCTAATAAGAAAATCAGCCTGTCTTTTGAAGCACCGGACCCAGGCATTGACTTTTCCTCTCCAGCTATGAAAGTCCTAAATGCTCTCTTTTTCCAATAAGGCTAACTACATTGAAAATCTACTGTTTAGTGTAGCCACCTTCATCAATGTTCTTAGCTTGATTTTCTGGATAACTTACAGCAGCTTTTATATTGATATATGTTGCCTCCCCTTACACTTTTATGTTATGGGAAATGTCTTCTTTCCTTAAATTTTATGAACCAAATTCTGCTAGTTTTAAACTTGTTTTCTGTATCTTCTTCACCTCTCTCAGCTTTCATAGAATTAAAGAGAGTTAGAAACTTGTTCTAGATCAGACTTTGTCTTAAACTAATGCCATAGTTTGTTTGATCTTATATCCATACTACTACAACTTTCTCCATGTTAGTAATAAGGTTATTTCATTTTTTTATCGCGTGTGTTGACTGGAGTAGCATTTTTAATTTATTTCAAGAACTTTTTTTTTATATTCATAACTTACATACCTGGTGCAAGAGGTCTAGTTTTCTTCTATCTTGACTTTCAACATAACTTTCTTACTATGTTTAATTATTGATAGCTTTTGATATAAAGTGAGAGACAGGTGACTCTTTCTTTCCCTTGAGCAATTACAGACCATTGTAGGCTTAATAATTGGCCTAATGTCAATACTGTTGTGTCTCAGGGAATAGGGCAGCTTAAGAAGGAGGAAAAAGATGAGGGAACAGTCAGTTAGTAAAGCAGTCACTACATAGAACACTTACCAATTGAGTTTACCATTTTATATGGGCACAGTTTGTGGTGCCCCCTCAAAATTACAATAATAACATTACAGATAGGTAATCGCAGAACACATTAATAGATACGATAATGAAAACAGTTTTCAATATTGTGAGAATTACCAAAGTGTGATGCAGAGATGTGAAATAAACCCATGCTATTAGAAAAGTGGTGCTCATAGGCTTGCTCTATGTAAGGTTGCCATGAACCTGAAATTTGTGGAAAATACAGTATTATCAGGTACAATAAAATGAGGTGTATCTACATATGTCTTATCTATCATTTTAACTTTGGCAGTTAGCACAGAACTTAGCACATAGTAAATCCTTATATACAATTGTTAAAAAGTTAAAGAAGTAAACACATATGATAAAGACTAGCACTATGTGTATCCTCTTAAAAAATATTTTAATCAAGCATATTTTTAGAAATAATTATCAGGTTTGTCAAAGATCAGATGGTTGTAGATGTGTGGCATTATTTCTGAGGGCTCCGTTCCGTTCAATTGGTCTATATCTCTGTTTTGGTACCAGTACCATGCTGTTTTGGTTACTGTAGCCTTGTAGTATAGTTTGAAGTCAGGTAGCGTGACGCCTCCGGCTTTGTCCTTTTGACTTAGGATTGTCTTGGCAATGCGGGCTCTTTTTTGGTTCCACATGAACTTTAAAGCAGTTTTTTTTCCAATTCGGTGAAGAAATTCATTGGTAGCTTGATGGGGATGGCATTGAATCTATAAATAACCTTGGGCAGTATAGCCATTTTCATGATATTGATTCTTCCTATCCATGAGCATGGTATGTTCTTCCATTTGTTTGTGTCCTCTTTGATTTCACTGAGCAGTGGTTTGCAGTTCTCCTTGAAGAGGTCTTTTACATCCCTTGTAAGTTGGATTCCTAGGTATTTTATTCTCTTTGAAGCAATTGTGAATGAAAGTTCATTCCTGATTTGGCTCTCTGCTTGTCTGTTACTGGTGTATAAGAATGCTTGTGAGTTTTGCACATTAATTTTGTATCCTGAGACTTTGCTGAAGTTGCTTATCAGCTTAAGAAGATTTTGGGCTGAGACGATGGGGTTTTCTAAATATACAATCATGTCATCTGCAAACAGGGACAATTGGACTTCTTCTTTTCCTAACTGAATACCCTTGATTTCTTTCTCTTGCCTGATTGC
>NC_045436.1:128066094-128067960 GCF_002776525.5 Piliocolobus tephrosceles
GCAATCAGGCAAGAGAAAGAAATCAAGGGTATTCAGTTAGGAAAAGAGGAAGTCAAATTGTCCCTGTTTGCAGATGACATGATTGTGTATTTAGAAAACCCCATCGTCTCAGCCCAAAATCTTCTTAAGCTGATAAGCAACTTCAGCAAAGTCTCAGGATACAAAATTAATGTGCAAAAATCACAAGCATTCTTATACACCAGTAACAGACGAGCAGAGAGCCAAATCAGGAATGAACTTCCATTCACAATAGCTTCAAAGAGAATAAAATACCTAGGAATCCATCTTACAAGGGATGTAAAGGACCTCTTCAAGGAGAACTACAAACCACTGCTCAGTGAAATCAAAGAGGACACAAACAAATGGAAGAACATACCATGCTCATGGATAGGAAGAATCAATATCGTGAAAATGGACATACTGCCCAAGGTTATTTATAGATTCAATGCCATCCCCATCAAGCTACCAATGAGTTTCTTCACCGAATTGGAAAAAAAACTGCTTTAAAGTTCATATGGAACCAAAAAAGAGCCCACATTGCCAAGACAATCCTAAGTCAAACGACAAAGCCAGAGGCATCACGCTACCTGACTTCAAACTATACTACAAGGCTACAGTAACCAAAACAGCATGGTACTGGTACCAAAACAGAGATATAGACCAATGGAACAGAACGGAGCCTTCAGAAATAATGCCACACATCTACAACCATCTGATCTTTGACAAACCTGACAAAAACAAGAAATGGGGAAAGGATTCCCTATTTAATAAATGGTGCTGGGAAAATTGGCTAGCCATAAGTAGAAAGCTGAAACTGGATCCTTTCCTTACTCCTTATACGAAGATTAATTCAAGATGGATTAGAGACTTAAATGTTAGACCTAATACCATAAAAACCCTAGAAGAAAATCTAGGTAGTACCATTCAGGACATAGGCATGGGCAAGGACTTCATGTCTAAAACACCAAAAGCAACAGCGGCAAAAGCCAAAATTGACAAATGGGATCTAATTAAACTAAAGATCTTCTGCACAGCAAAAGAAACTACCATCAGAGTGAACAGGCAATCTAAAGAATGGGAGAAAATTTTTACAATCTACTCATCTGACAAAGGGCTAATTTCCAGAATCTACAAAGAACTCAAACAAATATATAAGAAAAAACAAACAAACAACCCCATCCAAAAGTGGGGAAAGGATATGAACAGACATTTCTCAAAAGAAGACATTCATACAGCCAACAGACACATGAAAAAATGCTCATCATCACTCGCCATCAGAGAAATGCAAATCAAAACCACAATGAGACACACCAGTTAGAATGGCAATCATTAAAAAATCAGGAAACAACAGGTGTTGGAGAGGATGTGGAGAAATAGGAACACTTTTACACTGTTGGAGGGATTGTAAACTAGTTCAACCGTTATGGAAAAGAGTATGGCAATTCCTCAAGGATCTAGAACTAGATGTACCATATGACCCAGCCATCCCACTACTGGGTATATACCCAAAGGATTATAAATTATGCTACTACAAAGACACATGCACACGTATGTTTATTGTGGCACTATTCACAATAGCAAAGACTTGGAATCAACCCAAATGTCCATCAGTGACAGACTGGATTAAGAAAATGTGGCACATATACACCATGGAATACTATGCAGCCATAAAAAAGGATGAGTTTGCGTCCTTTGTAGGGACATGGATGCAGCTGGAAACCATCATTCTTAGCAAACTATCACAAGAAGAGAAAACCAAACACCGCATGTTCTCACTCATAGGTGGGAACTGAACAATGAGCTCACTTGGACTCGGGAAGGGGAACATCACACACTGGGGCCTATCATGGGGAGGGGGGAGGGGGG
>NC_045436.1:128068060-128100487 GCF_002776525.5 Piliocolobus tephrosceles
GGGGAACATCACACACTGGGGCCTATCATGGGGAGGGGGGAGGGGGGAGGGATTGCATTGGGGAGTTATACCTGATATAAATGATGAATTGATGGGTGCTGTCGAGTTGATGGGTGCAGCACACCAACATGGCACATGTATACATATGTAACAAATCTGCACGTTATGCACATGTACCCTAGAACTTAAAGTATAATAAAAAAAAGAAAAGAAAAAGAAAAAAAGAAATAATTATTCAATTTAATATGGCCTATATGTGGTGAAGTTTATACTTAAAGGCACTTTTATGGACATTTTCTAATTATCATTTTAACCTTTATAATTTCCATTTTATCAGAGGTAAGCTTACTACGGAAGTTTTATTAAACATTGATTGTGCACAGCTCCATGGAGATTAGATCTTTATAAAAATTCTATATAGCTATTTGGACTACATGTCTCCAATCTTAAAATTATATTTCTGAATAAAATATCCTACAAAATTTAGAAATTTTAAAAACTCATATTTTCTAAGAAAAAAGTATAATTTTACTATGTTAGGCTTTTATAGAAGATAATTTAGCATTTATTGTTATCAGGAATGTAAGAGTAGAAAGCTGTTTATTTTGAGTAGGTTTTGGATTCAGTTCATCTATCTACAATTTCGATAAAAGCAGTGAAAATTACTACCATTGCAGTTGCTTGATTGTAGTCCATTATAATGGGATTAACATAAAACATCTTGAGAAACATTTCAAAGTAATAAATTTTACAGAGTAATATGATTTGAAGTTGACTGCCACTAAACAAATACTGTGCCAACCAGCAATATTGAATTAGAACAGGGATTTCTTATTTAGATCTTAAGTATTGTTAACTAAATTTGCTTGTCCTAACTCAATTTTAAGTAGTTCAGAGAAAGACAAATGGGCAAAGGAACATCTCTTATTATAACTAGAACATGCTCTGAAGTATAATCTAAAATTTAAAATAGAAAAAAATTTGTTACAAATATTTTAAGTAGATGAAAGAGAAATGTTGTTTTCATATTATGTTTCAGGTTACAAATTTTGAAAAAATTATCAAAGAACATTTAATGGCTGAATGCAGATAATGCAAAATGTGTATGACCTGAAATTAATTGGAAATAATATAGAGAAGAGTATAAAAATATACTTATAGAATATTTTATTCCAGGATTAAATTTTCTTATTTTAAAATAAAGAGGTTTAAATTGTGAATATATTAGATGTAACACTATGATTTTAATAGAAAGTCATTCATATGCAGGAGAAAAAGCATATGAGAAGGGTTAAGGAGATTAAAATAGAAGGTTGCTTATATGCTTTTCAAGGAAAATAGCAAATTGGACCAAGAAGAGTTAGCTTGTCATTTTTTTTTTTTTTTCTGTTCTGTTCTAATGAGAAAGAAGTAAAAAGATAAAGAAATAAATAAGATATTAGAAAGATGGATGACTAGAGGTAACTAATGCTCATCCCTTCCCCCCCCCACAAAAAAAGGACAAAAATAATGAAAATTTTGACTAGAGTGACTCAAATAGATTGTTGGACTATAGCAAGCGAGTAACAGAAAATCTGCAGTGCAAAGAAATTCAGTATGGTCACACGGAAAATGGAACAAAACACCCTTCCACTGTCACTTTGCTTCTTCAGTTGGAATCAACTTAAAGTAAGGAGGGACTTCTCCCTATGAGGAAAAGGTAAACTGGAGGAACCCAGCAGTTCCATTACCACTGCAGACAGCTGAACTCTTTGCTACTGGAGATTGCTGCAGTGTATCAATCTGCTATTGTGATTCATCATCTTAAAACCAGAGCCACTGCTAGAGTACATCCTGTTCTGATGGCCTGTAGCTACTGCATCTCACCATCCCTGATCTTCAACTGTCATTGCACCATGCTCCAATATGGTAGGGTGCCATTCCCATTTAAGTTGTCACAGCTCACTAACCCAGAGTACAAGCTGTTGAGGGGGCATTTCTTTATCCCCATCTCAGTGGCTGCTCTGCTCACTCCTACTACTCACAGCCTAAGCCCAGTAGAATAGCCACGATGCTGATGCACAATCCCTTATGGCCCTCTGTCCTCTAAGGAACATGCAGTATGACCGAGTAGGGTGGCTGACCCTGAGTTATAGGAGTAGCCACACCCCTTCCATACACCAACCAGCCTGGTGTCCTGCACCCAGGAAAGCCACACCTAATCCAGTAGAGCAGCTGTATCCTATCAGCATGAAAACTGACCTGACACCAAGCCCCTAGGGAAGCCACATTCAAGAGGGTGGAGTGCCATGCCCATGGGTCACTGAACCTTCTCAATGTAAAATGAGTCCAATGTCCTACTCGAAGATAAGCCACACCCAAGAGAGAGAATGGCTATGTCCCTTTGGCACCCAAACCAGTCCAGCACCCCTAGGAAAGCTGTGCCCAAGCAAAATCTACCTTGCTATAACCACTGCCAGAAACTCCTAAAGCCAGGACTGTTAAGGTGCACACAGTCATAGCTGATGTTGTTTACAGCTAAAGAAGTGACATGGAGACAATACTACTGCACTCATCTGGGACCATAGCCAACACACTATATCCAGTTGATCCAAGAACCATCTACCACCTTTCCCTATAAAAACCATTCTATAAAATTGGGAGAGGTGACTGTTCCACCAAATGCTCATGTATCAATGCAGTGATACAAGAAGTGTGAAAAAGCAGAAAACACAACACCATCAAAGGAGCACACTGTTTCTACAGCAACTTAGGCCTCCAAAATGAAAATTTACTAATTGCCTACTAAGAATTCAAAATACAAACTTGGTGAGTTAAAAGAATGCAAACAGACAATACAATTTGAAGTCAGTAAAACAATCCATTATCTAAATAAGAAATTTAACAAGGAAATAGATATTATAAAAACAAACAAAACTGGAATTTTGTAGCTGAAGAATTCAATAAATACAGTAAAAAAAAAAATACAGTTGGGAGCTTCAGTAGCAGAATACATCTAGCAGTAAAAGAGAATTTCTTAATTTTGTGACAGTCCTTTTGTAATAACTCCAGGGGAAAATATGTAAAAGTGAAGAAAATCTATGTAGGACTTATAGGACATCTATAAGGGACCAAATTTTTTCATTATGGAATTTGTACAGGAACAAAAGATGAAGAAAGTCACAGAAAACCTACTTAACAAAATAATCCTGAAAACTTCCCAAATATTGGGAAAAAGATGAACATCTAGATTCATGAGGCTCAAAAATCCCCAAACAGATTAAAGCCAAAGAGGTCTTCTAGGCAAACTGTCAGAAGTCAAAGGCAGAAAATTCTAAAAGCAGCAAGAGAAAAATATCAAGTCACATACAACGGAATCCCCATTAGTCTAACAATGAATACCCAGCAGAAACATTGCAGGTCAGAACCAAATGGTATTATATATTCAAAGTTTAAAAGCAAAAAAAAAAAAAAAAAAAAAAAAAAAAAGTTTAAGATAGTGCTTCAACCAGAAGTGAAAGTACAACAATTACTATCACAAAAGCATATGAAAGTGTATAGCTCTTGAAGTGTGTTTCCAGCTATTTAAGGACAACCATTAAATGTTATGATATTTTAGTCTCATTCTACTATGTCTTTCCTTTATGGTTAGAACTTTAAAGAATTTTTCACTCCAGTGCTACATGAACTTTCACATAAAGCTTTGTCTAGTACTTTTGTAATTTCATTTTTATATTTACCTTTTAATTCACTTAAAATTACCTTTGGTGTATGCTATAACATGAACCTAAAGTTTTTATTTCAAAATGATGTTAATTGTACAAACATCATTTGAAAAATAAACCACTTTTGTCCTTATTGAAAATAAAATCTTGATAATGTACAATAAAAATAAAGTATACAACTCACTGGTAGAGGTAAATGTATAATAAAATTCAGAATACTTAATTACTGTAATGGTGATGTATAAACCTTTCAAATCTCTAACATAAATGTTAAAAGCCAAAATGGTCAAAAATAACTTTAGTTACACTAAGATGTTAAAAGAATTAGCAATATAAAAATATATAAATTGTGGCAACAAAAATATAAATCTTGGTGAGAGTAAATGTCTGGAATATTTGTATGCGACCAGATTTAAATTGTTATCAGCTTAGAAATGTATATTATAACTAAAATTTTTGAGTATGTAAGTCCCATGGTAATTACAAAGCAAAAATTACAGAAGATACATAAATAAGAAAGAGAATGAAATAAAAATTTACTACGTTGGAAATTTACCAACCCACAAATGCAAACCAGAGAGAAAGAAAGGTGAAATGGATGTAAAAAACAACCAGGAATCATTCAACAAAATGTAAGAAGTTTGTACTTTTCAATAATAGTCTTGAATGCAGAAGGATTAGGCTCTCCAGTAAAAAGACATAGAGTATCTGAATGTTTAAATTAAAAAAAAGATCCTGCTATAGCTTGCCTATGAGATACTCATTTTGGCTTTAAGGACACATAGTCTGAAAGTGAAGAGATGTAATAAGATATTTAATGCAAATAGTAGCCAGAAGAGAAAGGAGCAGCTATATTTATAAGAGATAAAATATACTTGAAGTCAAAAACTGCTACAAAAGACAAAGAGGACCATTATTAAATAATAAATAGGCCAATTCATCAAGAGGACATAAAAATTTTACATTTATATGTACCCAACATTATAGCATTAAGATACATAAAGCTAATATTAATGGACATAAAAGAAGAAAGGGACAGCGATACAATAACAGTATGAGAGTTCAATACTCTTCTTTCTGCAGTGAATATATCAACTAGACAGAGAAATACTAAATATTGACCTGAATTTCATTTTAGATCAAAAAGTTAGAACAGACATATATAAATTTTTACTCAAGAGCAGCAGAATATATATACATATATACATTTTTTAATGTATGTGGAACACTCTCCAGGATAGGACACATTAAGCCATAAAACAAGTCTTAACAAATTTAAGAAGATTGAAATCATTTTTAATACTCTTTCTGACCACACAGTGGTCTAGAAATCAATAACATTAGAATCTTGGAGCATTCACAAATATGTGAAAATTAAAGAACATGCTCCTGAAAAACTAATGAGCAAAAGGAGAAATTTAAAGGAAAATTAGGAAAATATCGTGAGACAAATGACTATTAAAACATAACATATCGAAACATATGGTATGCAGTAAAAGCAGCTCTAAGAAGGAAGTTTATAACAATAAGTGACTATATTATAAAAGAAGAAAGACTTCAAATATAAATGGATAAAAGTTATACAACAGAATTAGAAATATAAGAACAGCCAGAACCCAAAGTTAGCAGAAGAAAGAAAATAATAAAGATCAGAACAGACATGAATCAAATAGAGAAAATAAAACCATATTAAAAAGTAAATAAAACCAAGAGTTGGTTCTTTGAAAAAATAAACAACATTGACACACTCTTAGCTAGCCTAAGCAAAAAGAAAGAGGAATCAAAGAAATAAAATCAGAAATGAAAGTGGAGACATTACAAGAAATGCTTCAGAAATAAAAATAATTATAATGAAAAACTGTGAACAAATTCATTATGATATGCCAACCGATTTGATAACCTAAAGAAAAAGAATAAATTCCTAAAAAAATAAAATCTTAAAAGATAAATCAAGAAGCTCAAAATATAAAGCTTTAACAGACAGATAACAAATTAAAGAGATTAAAATAAATAACTAAAAACCTCAAAGAAAAGCCAGTGACCACATGGCTTCACAGATGAATTCTACTAAATATTCAGAGAAATATTTATTACCAATACTTCTAAAATTCTTCCAAAAAATAAAGCTATTACAATATATCCAAACATACTTTATAAGGCTAGCATAACCTTGATACCTAAGCCAGACAAAAACACTACAAGAAAAGAAAACTACTAACAGATACCTCTGGTCCACATCAGTGCAAAAATTTTCAATAGAATATTAGCAAACTGAATTCAGCAACACATAAAAAATCTACATTATGACAAAGTGGGATTAGTCTCTGAAATGCAAGGATGGTTTTACATATATGAACCAAACAATGTTCTATATTACATTAACAGAATAGAAGATAAAAACTACATGATCATCCTAAGTGATACAGAGAAATCATTTGACAAAGTTCAGCATCTTGCTTTGTAATAAAAACTTGTAATAGTGTAGGTATAGAAGAAATGTCCCTCAACACAATATAGGACATTTATTTTAAAAAAACCCACAGCTAACATTATGACTAATGAAGAATACTAGAAGTTTTTCCACTAAGATCTAGAAAAAGGTAGTGATTCCCACTTTCATCACTTCTATTCAGCATAGGTCTGAAAGTACCAACGAAGGCAGACAAAAACAAAAAGTACTAAATGACATTCAAACCAAAAAGGGTAAGTAAAATTGTCTCCATTTGCAAATTACATAATCGTCAAAGATTCCACAAATAAACTGTTATAACTAATAAATGAATTCAGTAAAGTTTCAGGATACAAAATCAATGTACAAAAATCAGTAGTTTTTATTCATTAATAAAGGCCTATCTGAAAAAAAATTTGATTTATGAAAGCATTAAAAAAATAGGAATAAATTTAACTAATGATATGGAAGATTTGTACACCAAAATCTATAAAATATTGATAAAAGAAATTGAAGAAGACACAAGTAAATGAAAAGATAGTCCACGTTCATTGATGGGCTGAATTAATATTGTTTAATGTCCATACTCTGAAAGCAATATACAGATTTAACACAATTCCTCTCAAAAGTCTTGGGGCATGTTTCACCCAGAGAGAAAAAAAAAATACCTAAAATTGGTATGAAATCACACACACACACACACACACACACAAATACCAAATAGCCAAAGCAATAGTGAGAAAAAATGTTAAAGGTATTATACTTCCTGATTTAAAATTATACTACAAAGCTACAGCAATAAAAACAGTATGGTTCTAGAATAAAAATAGAAACATGGAACAATGGAACAGAATACATAGCTGAGGAATAAATCCAAATATATATAGTCAACTAATCTTGAGAAAGGAATCAAGAAGACACAATGGAAAATAAAAATCTCATCAATAAAAAGTGCTGTGAAAATTACTTCCACATGCAAAAGAATAAAACTGGACCAGTCTCTCATACCACACACAAAAATAAATTTTAAATAAAAAGAAAACATAAATGTAAAATCTGAAGCCACGAAACTCCTAGAAGAGAAGACAAAGGAAAATCTCCTTGACATTGTCCTTGGCAATAATATTTTTGATATCACATTTTGAGCTCAGGCTATAAAGCATAAAATAAATAAAAGTGACTATATCCAACTAAAACCCTGCACAACAAAGAAAAAAAATCAACAAAATAAAAAAGCAACCTACTGATTAAGAAAAAAAATTGCAAACTTTATATCTGACGAGTTAATATCTAAAATTTATTAAAAACATTTACAATCTCAATAACAGAAAAACAAATACATAGATTAAAAGATGGACAAAATACCTGAATAGATATTTCTCTAAAGAAGACTTAAAAATGGTTAACAAATGGTTTATAAAAGGTGCTAACAATCACTGATCATAAGGGAATTACTAATTTAAACCACTATGATAAATACCTCACACCCATAGCAAGAATGGTTATTAAAAAGACAGGAGATAAATGTTTGTTAAGGTGTAGAGAAAAGAAAACCCTAGTACACGTTGGTGGAAATGTAGAGGTGGAAACAACCTAAATGCACATTGGCGGACAAATGGATAAAGAAAATGTGGAATATTATGCAGTCTAAAAAATATCCTGAGATTTTCCACAACGTGGACGCACCTGGGAAACATTATGCTGCGTGAAATAAAACAGACACAGAAAGAAAATTATTGCATGATTTCGCATATGTGAAATGTTAAAATACATAGACACAGAGAATGAAACCTTTTTTAAATTATAGATGTGGGTGAGAGGAAATGGGGAGGTATAAATCAAAGAATACAAAATAACAGATATATAAGATAAACAAGTCAAGACAACTGATGTACAATATGAAGGCTAAAGTTAATAAAATTGCATTGTATTAGGGATTTTTGTTAACATGATTGTAACTGCTCTTGTCACACACACACAAAGATGACAGGTATGTTAACTCGCTTCGATATAGTAACCATTGTACTATGTGTATCCCATAACATTATGTTGCAAATTACAAATATATGCAATAAAATTTATTTAAAAATGTATCCAAGAATGGACCTTAACATGCCTCAGTGGAACACAGTGCTGCAATTAGAAGACTGCTTCACATAACTTCGTTAGGTAACAAAACATTTAATGGTCTGATGCCAGAGGAAAAATGAGACAAGCCCAAACCGTATTCAGAATAGGCATAATCAGTCCCAAAATATGGGCTCTGCCAAGACTATTAAGTGGAAAAGAAGTCTGAAGTCAGTGTGGCTAAGTGTCCTAAAAACCATAGGAGATACTTAAAAACTGAAGCAAGGGTTATATAATTGTATAAGAATACATTTTCTTATTTTGAAAAGAAATGTAAGCATAATAAAGTTTTGAAAATCACCAGGAGTACAATAGTGGTTTAATTTAAAATAATTATAATAGCTAACAAATAATCAGTTTAAAGCAGTATTTAAAAACAGGTACTTGGAAAAACAGTAATTTAGAACATTATATATATGTATGTGTATATATATGTATATATATGTAATTTTGTTAAATTTGAAAAAAAATGCTAGTAACGATATCGATGAACGTTTATCATTTATCTATTAGGGAGCAGAATTTTCTAATCACAAAAACACTGGAAGATACTGCGCAGAAAATTAAGTAAATTAACACTAAAATTGGCCTGGTGCAGGCACACTAACTCCAGCACTTTTGGAGACTGAGGTGGGAGATGCTTTGAGCCCAGGAGTTCGAGACCAGCCTGGGTAACATGGTGAAATTCTGTCTCTACAAAAAATATCTAAGTTAGCCTGACTTGGTGGTGCATTTCTGTAATCCTAGCTACTTAGGCGGCTGAGGTGAAAGGATTGCTTGAGCCCAGAAGGTGGAGGTTGTAGTGAGCTGAGATCTCACCACTGTACTCCAACCTGGAAAACAGAGAGAAAGACCCTTTCTCAAGAAAAACAAAATAAAGCAAAACAAAACAAAAGAAACCCTAAAATGTCTAATGATACATATTTTGCACAGTGATAAAGTGACTTGGTAAATAATTTTGTTTTTACTGAATATTTATAAAGTTTCCTAATATGTATGTATTTCACTTTTTACAAAGTACTGAGACATCATTTAAATGTATAAGCCTTCTATGATTACACAAAATAAAATAAACAGCATCATCTATGTACTCTTTTTACCAAAAATATTTAACTGAAATTTAATCAATTTCTTTCTTTCTTTTATTCTGAGACAGAGTCTCACTCTGTCACCCAGTCTGGAATGCACTGGAGTGATGGAGGCTCACTGCAACCTCTGCTTCCCAGATTCAAGTGATTCTCTCACCTCTGCCTCCTGAGTAGCTGGGACTACAGGCATGCACCACCATATACAACTAATTTTTGTATTTTTATCAGAGACAGAGTTTCACCATGTTGTCCAGGATGGTCTCAAACTCCTGACCTCACGTGATCCACCTGCCTCAGCCTCCCAAAGCGCTGAGATTACAGGCACAAGCCACCATGCCTGGCCAATTTTTTCAATTTCATCAAAATTCTCCAATGTTTAATTTGGAGACATTATAGAGGATACAGAAGCAAATGAAAGATTAAAAGATGACCAAGTTAATATTAATTTGGCAAAACACTTGATTTTAGCAAATAAATTATAAAAGATATTTTGGGAACAATTAACCAAATTTGAATATGTTTGGGGCATATGGCAGTCAATGTCTTCATTAATAATGACATGAGATGCATGAAAAGTATTTTAAAATGCAAAATCATCTTATTAAAAGCATTGATTAGAGAGTAAGGAAATTATTATACCACAATTGAAGAGAATAGCAAAATCTAGAGAGGGGAGAATTTCTAGATTTGAGACTGATTTTCTTGGTCAAATATGGTAATGAAAACAACTGTTAGCACTCAACACAGTACTCTAAGAACTTAGAGTTTCAGTGTGCTCTAAAGAAGTTCTAATTGTATTTGTATTTTTTGTAGACAATAGCTTTTTCCATAAGGAGTTTCTATGACTGTACAGGAAGCAGATCAGAAGTCCTAGGGAATTAACAAGTCCTTGGAGCAGCCTTTAAAATATGAATGATGTGTTAATAGTCTAGTTCCTTTGACCTTCAAGAGGAGTAATGCTGTATGTTTTACATATCATTTCCCAGATTCTCTCTGCAGACTTCAGTTGCTCACTGTAATAATTGGCTTAATGATATCCTCTTTATTGTCTTTCATTTTGTATATTAATCCTCACTTCCCTTCAAAGATTGCACTTGAATCATTTTCTCCAGTTCTGAATCCATAGAAATCCACAAGAAGAGTTTTGGTACCAGACCTGGTCCTAAAAGAAAACCCTCAGCTTCTCAAGTTGGGTTCTTTGCTGACCATATGGCCAGGACCATAATGTTGATGTTAAGTGGAGGTAGTTATTTTGTATCAGCGCTGGCATAGCATAGCATCCCACTTACTAAGACTCTCATTCATGAAGACTTGGGAAGTGCTACATATAGGAGATGTACTGACATAACAATTTTCCAGTATTGGATAACTATGGTGGCAATAGTAAGTAGAAGGCCTGAAGAGTTTGCTGTATTCTGCTCAGAATTATCAGTGTGCTGAAGGAAGAAAAAAAAAAGAAGATTAAGTTAGCCAATGACAACTCAGAAGTATGGTAAGACTCAGAAAGCCTCAATGATGGCATTTTAAGAATTTTCTTTTCAATCCTGGAGCTTAGTTTGAGCATTTGTGGCAATATCAAGAGAAGGGTTAATTCACAGTTGTAATGTAACTATAATATTGAAATCAGGCCAGAGATAGAGTGGAATTCTTAGGCCTGGGTCAGGGACATCTGGGTAGATGCACTCAAGGAGTTTAAATAGTCAGATTTGTCTGAAACCACTGGGTCTTTGGAAGTGGTCATTCTTCTCTTTGCTAGAAGACAACAGCCTTCATCAGCTTACAGAATATGTAGAATTTCATTCAAAGGGAAAGACTAAACCACGTTATACAATCTCTTCAAGATCGTCTATACTTCTTCTCATGGCTTTTAGGTCGACAAACCCTGAAGAGACAACAAAGTCAATTATGCAAGTACTCTTCACTTTTTGGGAGAAAAGATATTATTTATGAAAAGAACTGCAGGACCTAAGTAATAAATATTGGCAAAAACTATCAGAACATGTTTTGGAATGGATCTTGAGATTGCTGAACCTGATTGGGAAGTGAAAGTATGTGTGACAGAATATCAGGCTTGATAATGGAGGTTTTCTATAGGTTAATGCAAAAGTAATTCAGGTTTTTGCCACTTCTGCAATGTCTACATGAAGTTTAGAAAAAAAAAAAAAAATGATGACCAACAGCAAATGAAGTTTTGAAGAATTGCCTTGGCAGAATAAGGAAAAATGCAAAGAGTGGAGTGTGCTACAGTGTATTTATTTCATATGTTTCGAGAACCCACCTTTCCTAAGAGACTTCAGAAAACTTTTTCTTTACTAAACCAAAACAAAAGTCTTAGTAATGTCTTTACTGTCATTATTGAGTAAAGACAATACTCAATATTGTATTTTATATTTGGCTGATCCTTGATACAAAGATTAGTATTTCTTCATCTCCAAAGCCAAGATAGACATAATTACCATAATTACTTCTGAATTTTGGAAACAAAATCAGAATTGTGACCCGGGGTGCTATCACTGATATCTGGTGATGGCCACATATTAATGTTTTATACCTGAGTCAGTTCTCATATTTAAACCATTGTGTGAAGGGGTGACTAGAACCCTGGGATGGACTCTGTGATGCCAAAGAATATATATAGAGTAACAACTCTCTCACAGGAAATCCAAAGTACAATCATGCCTTCTCCACACAGAGTGGGAATATGTGGAGTACAGTACACTCACAAAGTCTTAACCCAAGTCTGTCTCAAAGTGGCTAAAAAGGGTCCAAGGACCCATCCTATGTTCATTTACCTGATCCTTGAAAGCATTATGGCATAGATATACATAACAGCTTTCAGAACACCCAAATTTGTTCCCTGAGCTGTCTAAGAATATTAATAATGGCAGACATGTCCACATGGAAACTACTGAAACTATTCTTTTGACCAAGATAGAAAACTAGAAGTTGTGGCACATCTGAGGTAGAATGACACCATTATATGACTAAGTACTGATTCTTATTTTTTAAATCATATGTGTCAGGTAGTCATTTAATTGGCTATTAACAAGATCTGACAGTTCTGTAGCTGTGGAATGAAAATTAAAATGGCTCTATGTACTTTTTTATGAGTTACTGAGGAATAATGAAATTTCCTATTTGCAGGCATTATTTTTAACTGCTGTTGAAGTGAAAATACAAAGTCTGTGAATTCAAGAGTTAAGTGCCTTTTCTGAAGATAGAAAATATTTTTCCATTTGTTGAATTTAAATATATAGAAACGTTGAACATGCAATTGAAATTGCCTTTATAAGTCATTACACTAGAATAGAATGTAAAAATAATCAGGCTTTTATTCTGAAGACCCAGAAGTTCCTTATCTGGAGGTTACCCAAAAGCCAGCTATTTTTATTTGCAAGAACCTGTGCAAATGACTAACAGAGGACTATTGTGTTGGGATGTACTTTTACAATTGCATTTAAACTTCTTGCAGAGTTCTTAAAGAAAGTACTATAATGTGCAATGCCCACGTAGAGGAAAAATTCATACTTCTATTCTTAGATGAGTGTTTCATAAAAGCTCTTTACTTTTTCTTTCCTGGAACAGCTTGTGGTGGCTGTACTCCAAATCAATTATAGGTTTAATGGTCAACTAGGCTAAAACATGTTGTATGCCATTTTCAGAAGTTTCTGTTTGTTCTTTCAGATTGATATTTAAAACATATCTATTGTAAGAAAAAACCTATATCATGTGAGCAACAGTTTATCAGGTAATGTGCATTTTTGTCTTGTGGGAGGTGTGGTTGGTTGTCTCATAATTGGCTTCTTTTCTACCAGAGCACTTGTTTGGCTCAGGTAACCATCATACCATCAAAATGCCACCACGTCCATATCCAGATGGGGTTCCAGTATTTTAAATGTAAGCTCATTTGCCTTGATAATATTTGGGTATGATCAAATTATGGTCATTAAAATATAAGGGGAGTTCTGCTGGGAGCCTTGGAAAAAAGTTTCCTTTTTCTCTAGAGAAAACCACAGACAGAGATGGTCTCCCACCCCTTCTCACCATGGATGGTGATCCTGGAACAGTTTTAGCTATTTTGGAATAACCCCAAAGATTAAGCCAGTACAGGGTATGGCAAATGGGAGAGACAGAAAAACCAATTAGCCATTAAGCTCACCATACTTTCATAGTGTGTGAGATAACATCTTTCCTTATAATAAAGCTAGTTTGATTTGTCTGCTATGTATAGCTAAAAGAGTCTTGCATGTATAACTACATGTTTTATATTATTACTTATTTCATCACCCTTTTTATCTATTTACTTCATGTTTTTCAAATGCCTTATACATTCACTTCCAAAGTCAACAGTGTCTTTTTGGTATTATAGAGTACTAAAATTGAAATTAATATAGAATCCAACATTATCCCAGAACTGTTTTTCTCTTTGAAAAACAGCAAAATAGAGCTCTATAATAACAACCACTAATCATTGACCTTGCAATGCTCCATAAACTGTGCTAGATACTTTCCATGTTATTTGAATTTGACTCTTATAAACCAATAATGTTGGCATTCTTTCTGTATGCAAATGAGGAGCTGAAACTCATGGAAGTTAAGCAACTTGTTTAGAGTTAATCAGATTATTAAATAAAAGAGCCAGGATTTGAACACAGGTACCACTCATTCTAAAGCCCTTAAAAATTCCTCATTATCTTTAATTTAGTGAAACAAAGAAAGATGCATATCCTGAGATAAATTCAAGTTAGTTGCCATCTGGAATTCTCAGTAACTATTTTGGTGTTAATAATTTTTTTTCCATTACCTGTTTGGGAAAATAAAGTGCACTATTTTACTGTGGCAAAAATGATAATGTGATTATGTTATATATATATTGCTGCAATTATATTGCAAAACACAAAAACCCCAACATTTCAATGGATTACTAATAACAAACATTGATTTCTTGCTCACACGAGTGTTTTTAAATTTAAAAGCCTGTGGATTGGCTGGAATAGGCCTGCTCTTGCCTGCAGGTTGGATTTAGATGTGCTCTGCGTGTCTCACTTTCTGGGGCTAATAGATACCGGAGATATGCATGTTCTTCTTGTGGCAGATGGTGTAGCACAAGGTCTGCAAGGAACTGGTCATGCCTCTTAAAGCCTCCACTGAGAAACGTCACACTGGTGCATTCAATTGGCCAAGGCATGTCGCTTTAATGCAGTCATCAACGGGGTGGGGGCTTTTTGGTGGTTAATAAAGGTCTAGGAAAGAGTGAATATTTTCATAATAATAAAATCCACATGAACTTATTATATATTAGTTACTATATTATATATATATATATATATATTAGTTATTATATATTAGTTATACTAGTTAATATATAATATTATATATTAGGCCGGGCGCAGTGGCTCAAGCCTGTAATCCCAGAACTTTGGGAGGCCGAGACGGGCGGATCACGAGGTCAGGAGATCGAGACCATCCTGGCTAACCCGGTGAAACTCCGGCTTTACTAAAAATACAAAAAAAACTAGCCGGGGAAGATGTCGGGCACCTGCAGTCCCGGCTACTCGGGAGGCTGAGGCAGGAGAATGGCATAAACCCGGGAGGCGAAGCTTGCAGTGAGCTGAGATCCGGCCACTGCACTCCAGCCTGGGCAGCAGAGCCAGACTCCGTCTCAAAAAAAAAAAAAATAAATACATAATAATAATAATAATAATAATAATAATAATATATTATATATTAGTTACTATGTCTAAAACCCAATGGCTTATTTGCATTTCATTATGCTTATTTTTATAATTTTCATTAGTAAAATACATGTTTGTACAAAAAACCCTTAAAAAATCCTCAAAATGTTACAAAATGAACACCCAGATCTCCATTTTGATGAAGAAAACACTGAATTTTGTTCATATTTGTTTTCTGTCATGAATATAACTAAAATATTTGTACAACTATACAACAAACGTTAAAAATTTATATAGTATATATTGACTTCCAATTGCAAGACACATGGACACTTAGCAACTCCCTTTCTCCTCTATGTATGTTTTGAATAACAGCAACCATGAAAAATGAATTATATATTATGCACACACAATATCTGAGTTAATAGCTTGCAATTCTGCTATTTAAGATTAGTTTTAACTTAGTCATTTATTCTTATATAAAAATTATTAGGTTAAAAAATGTGGCTGCTCAGTTTTATTAAAAGGAAACTTTTAGACAAATTAAATTTAACTGAATTTATTTAAATAAAGAAAGATTCATGAAGTGGGCCGCACTCTGAACTGTAGTGTCACAGAGATCCAGTCAGCAATGTTGGCAGGCAGAATTTAGAGAGACAAAAAGAAAGTGATATGGAGAAACAGCTCAGTTGGTTATAGCTCAGCATATGCCTTATTTAGGTATGATGTGATACAGCATTTGCTAGTTTATATTTACATGGTCTGATCAGTTAGCACCCTGTGACTGGCTGAGGCTCACGTATTTGTTACAAGTATATCTAGTCATGCCCTAAAAATTATGTTTTTGGTCAAGATGAACCACATATATCATAATGGTCCCATACAATTACAACGGTCCTGAAAAATTCCTATCATGTAACATCATAGACATCATAATGTTTTAAAGCAGCATATTACCTTTTCTATGTTTAGATATGCTTAGCTCTAGGGATACTTACCACTGTGTTACAATTGCCTACAGTATTCAGTACAGTAACATAGTAGCGTAGGAGCAATAGGCAATATCATATAGCTTAGACATGCAGTAAGCTATACCATCTAGGTTTGTGTAAGTACACTCTACGATGGTCACACAATGACAAAATTTCCTTTCTCATCTGGCATTTCTCAGAATTTACCCTCATCATTAAGTAACACATTACTCTTAGGTTAAAGTTTGTTTATATACTAAGCTAGATTACAGTTCACTATGTACCGAGACACATTTAGGCTTCTATATACTAAGCTAGATTACAGTTCACTACATACAGAGACACATGTAGGTTCAATTTAACAATTTCAGTATCTTGACGTGTTATTCTCCTGTGCTCTTTCGTCTACAGAATCTCTTCTGTCATTTCATATGGCTGAACATATTCAGAGGGTTTGATCTCCCTCGAGGCACTTCCATTCCTTTCCATTTGTCTTAGTGTCCTCACCACATAGGAATTATAGTGAGAGAAGGGTCAAAGAACCTCTTCTTAAGCAAGCGTAGGTATGATAGAAAAAGCTACATGTTGTCGCACAGTAAAGCATGACAATGAAAAATAATATAACTCTAAAGAACAGTAACGAGAAAATTATTTCCTCCAGAAACATTATTTTCACAGATCCTAGCATGATCAACTATGAATTCATATATTCAGAGGCAGAAGAAATTGACAAAAGACATAATAACACTTTTTGCTATCTGTAATCTGTGCTAAGACTTTTTTAATAGTGTTATAAAGACATTATATCTTACTGTTTTAGATATATTTGGTTAAATAAAAACTGTGGGAGGAAATACACATATAAAACACATGATTTTCTCATACTAACTTGCATATGACTCCATTGAAATCCTAATGAAATAGTTCCATTGCAACAGGGCCTTTGTGTACATCTATTTTCAGTTTTCAAGGTGTTTTTAAAAGCAATAGAAAAAGATAATATATGTGGTCCTTTTTGCAAGTAAGTGAATTGTTGGTGAATTTTGTGATAAACCTCTCACAATATCTTGCTGAAAATTTCAGTTTTCATTTCAACATACAGTTCATATAGATACATATATACTATATGATATATCTACTTAGAAGATTACTCTGCCCAAGCCAATTAAATGACTACATAAAAGTCATTATGCTTACTATATTATAGAAACAATTATGAATTACTTTCAAATGTCTTCTGAAGTTTGCCCTGTTCAAAGAGATTTTTAAAAACAAAATACAAAAAGTAAATACAAGATTTTCAGGCAGACAAATACAAAACAATTTCCATCAGTATTCCTTGCTTGGAATTCCTTGCTTGGAATTCATTTTATAATGAATACTGAAGAATTGCCTATTTATTCTTTTTTTTTTTTTTTTTTTTTTTTTTGAGACGGAGTCTCGCTCTGTCACCCGGGACTGCAAGCTCCGCCTCCCGGGTTTACGACATTCTCCTGCCTCAGCGTCCGGAGTAGCTGGGACTACAGGCGCCCGCCACCTCGACCGGCTAGTTTTTTGTATTTTTTAGTAGAGACGGGGTTTCACCATGTTAGCCAGAATGGTCTCGATCTCCTGACCTCGTGATCCGCCCGTCTCGGCCTCCCAAAGTGCTGGGATTACAGGCTTGAGCCACCGCGCCCGGCCGAGCAACTTACTCTTAATTATTTTTTGTATCAGAATTCCCTTAATAAAACATTGATATATCAGATATATATAATCAAATAACCTTATAATTGTTTTATAATAGTGAAAAATAAAATATTTATTATTTTCATCTTTCTCAATTGTTATAATATTTTGTGTATAATTATATATTTTTTATCAGCAATGCCATGCCTTTTTATTTCTGTAAGTCTTCATCCTACCAGGAATTTGAAATGGTCCAGAGTTACAACCAGGAAGTTCTTTCTGGGAATTGGAAGGAAAGAAAGAAAGAAAGAAAAGAAAGATGGGAAGTGATATGCCCCTGTTTTTCTCGGGAGGTGAATGATTTCCCATGCATCATACTCAGAAATTCTCAGATACTGGGTAAATATCTCTAATGGAGGAAATTCATTTGGTAATGGTGATGACACAAACAAAATAGATTTAAAAGGAACAAACCACCTCACAAACGGAATTTTTAATTCATAAAATTCCTCCATGCAGAAAATAATTTATAAGGGAGATGTGTTCTTTTGTCTTGGAATAAAATACTACTCTTATTCAGAACAAACTGTAGATCAAGATTTCCACAGCAGAAGAATTGGAGGTTTTAGTTGAAGATTTTAGAATTCAAACTGTGATTTAGGATTTTTTGCAAACAAACAAACAAACAAAAAACAAACAAACAAAAAAAAACCCACCAGTCACCTAGTAGCTAAGATAATAAATTATTTTTAATTGGCAAATTAATTATGGTCTATTCAAGTTCTTGGCTTTGTCTTTATATTACTGCCAAGATTTTTTTTTTTTTTTATAGGAACTGCTGATTTCTGTAAAACATCCCTTATTGAGAATACCATGAAATTATAAACAAGGAGAAAAGAAGAATGAGAGATAATTTGCCTGTAATTCTAACAAATACACCTTTGAGAAAAATATTCTAAGTAAACCTGTTCTATAGTAGTTATGTAAATCTAATTATCACAAAAATAATTTTCTCAGCTTTTGTTCACAATATGAATTTCAGTATTTTTACACTTTTTTTTTTTTAATGTCAGCACTCCACTGTCAATATATATTCAAGCTTTGTTCTATAGTGCTCCTGTTTCTTCTCTGATAGTACTTTTTTGACTTTGTGTTTTCTGTCTGTATGTAGCGCGAGGCACACAATGGTGGTACTATTGACAACATGGACAGATGGCTCTTGTTGCAGGGAGCTTTCTGTGTGTTATAGGTGGTTAGTAGCATTTTTGGTCTCTACTTACTAGATGCCAGTAGCATTCTCCCTCAGTTATGGTGAACAAAATTGTTTGGAGACATTGCCAGATCTCTCCTGTGGGCTGTTGGGGAGGAGGCGGCAACGTATTTCCTCGTGAGAAACACTGATATATAAGGATTTTCAGGATTGTTCTGTTGTGTATCATTTTTCTCCTTTTCCTATACTGATGGAACAGCTAACTCAATGGTCACACAGTCTACGCACATAAAATACTTTGAAAATTTTTGGCACTGAGGCGATAGGCGATAGTACCAAGTGAAAGGAGGGATGACTATTTCTGATTTGCATACCTTTGCTCTAATTATTAAGTTTATTTTTTTGCATATTTAGAATACAGACATTAAACATCACAAAGCCTAATCACGTAAGCTGCCACTGGGATCAAAGTCAATTCAGTAATTAGTTTATGTCCTTCATCACTATAGTTGAGAAACTCAAGTAAAGTGGGGAAAATAATTAAACAATGTTGAGCAAATTCATAATCGTAGGCCTTGGTATGAAGCTTACTTCAGGCACTGCTTCCCATTGATTTCACTGAATTTAATTCCTACTGAGCATAAGGTTTCAGGCTTCATAAGCACAATTTTATCTTTGCAGGTGCTTCTCAGAATTAATTGCTATTTTTATAGGTAATTACCATTTATATAATTAGATTAGAAAAATTAGTAATTTAAAAGATGGCTAGAATTGAACAGTGACATTTAAAGATTGACACTGCCATCATGTTTCTAAAATTTTCTTAAATCCCTTGAAGAAGTGGGGAAAATGGATGAGAAAATAAGTTACTAAAATCAGAAATCTGGTTCCAAGGAGCTTCAACTTTAAAAGTCCAGTAAGAGTTTTACTTTGCAATTTCCGGATATATATGCCCTAATATCCACTCATTCTAGTACTACTTCTTTTCAAATAAATGTGTGTTACATATTAGTGTTTTGATTTTTTTTTTAAGGGATTAATTGCTAGGCACTAAATAGACTAGATAGCAGCCCTGTTGGCTATTTCCTGTGTTGATTTTTGCCTGATGGTGCTCCCCTGTCGTCTCTTCCACCTGTTCTAAATTGACATCCAAATGCTCTTTTCTCTGGGGCTTGTTTTCAAAATATTTGCTTAGAAGAGAGGTGATGCCTACTTTCAGTTTTGATATTCTAGTAATATCCTCACTGAGATCTGAGGCCATTAATTTTTTTTTTTTTTTTTTCAGAGATGATTGAGGTTGCTATACTCATAGGAGTTTACTGTTAATACACTCACCTGGAATATATAATGAGACAAGATGTTAGCTGACCTGAAGATTAATTTGGAATTTCAATATTCATACACACACACACACACATGTTAAAGGGAATTAAAATTACAATTCACTTACATATCTTCTTAACAGAATAGTATATGAAATTATACCAATTACAATTTTCAGACTCCTTGTGCTTTTACAAAGATTAGGCTATTCCTAGAAATCTAAAGCAATATAAAGACAATTATGAATAAATGAATGAAGAAAATACTACATTATTTAAATATCAATAAAGGAGACACTGATCATTCTAATTAAAGTAATTTTGTGTTTCTAATTTGTACTGACTTTTGCATCTATTTCTTATCAGGCTGATCATATTTTTTAAAATAAAATTAGGTTTAAAAATAAAAATTTAAAAAGAACTAACATTCCAATCAACAGACTCTATAGACCTAGCATTATTTCACATTCAATTCAGGAAGAGAAAATACACACACACACCCCTATAATACATTGTTAGTCAATCATTTAAAATGTTTTAACAATTAAATTAATGTCTTGCTTTAGTTAGTCACTTTTTGGAGTATCACACTTATTCTGCATTTTCTAGGCTACTAACTTTAGTCCAAAGTAAGGCTACTTTCATATGAGATTGAAGTGTGTAGCCAAATACAGGATGTTGATTGAGTAAATAGGAAATTTCTCAAATGTGTCAAAATATCATCCTCACTGATGTACCACAAATCACTACCATGAGTTATTTGTTTGGCTTAAGGTGCAATCTACTGAAAGTGACTTTGGAAACTGAAAGTATGATAACACTGGTCTATGTATTAATTTCTTAGTTTTCATTCTTGAATGAACAAGTGTAAATGACCAGATTATTGGGCTAAAACTTTACACTGATAGCATTTTAAAATTTCTTGAATATAGGGAAGAAAGATAGTTCAGTGATATACCTAGGGTAAATAGAAAGCAGTATGAGGTCTTTCTTGGTAGTTTTAATGAATGAAAAGTCAATGCTGACTAAGCAAGATGACTTTTTGTTTACTCCCTGATATAGAACACAGTTCAAGCTCCTTCAGAGGTAACACAGGGCCTTCAGTGATACAACTCTTTCTGGCTATCTATTAGTAGAAGAAGGTCAGGTAATCTATACCTTAACCTTATTTTTGACATTACTCTCTCAATTGGAGAGGAGTTAATCCCTGTGCTAGTAGTGTGTGTGTGTATATATATATATATATATATATATATATATATATATATATATATGTGTGTGTATATATGTGTGTATATATATATATATATATATATATATATATACTTGTGTGTGTATATATATATATATGTATATATGAATAGGTACAGACATTATCTTCCTTTTATTTTGAATTCTGACTAAATTTTTTCTTAATAATATTGCAGAACAAATTAAATAACAGGTGTTTATAATTCAACAGGTGATTTTATATCAGTTGTTAATATTATTGTGTTACTTATTTTGCCTATAGCTCAAATATATAGAGTAACATACCTGTATGTGGTAGTTTATACAAAGATATAGTCACTTACACATTTATTCAGATTTACTATTTCTCACTCATAGTATTAATATTACCTTCATATTTGCCTTTTCCCCATTCAAATTTTCAGGCATATCTTACTCACTAGTTGAAGAAAGACACAAAAGAAGAAAAAGAAGTTAAAATATGATTCACGTTTAAAACTTCAGATTTCAAGAGTCTGTACACATAAAAGAATAAAAGGGAAATACAATTTTTGAGGAAAATATGAAGAGCAAAAATCCTTTTATCTCTGGCAAGCGCTCTTCTCCCCACACCTCTTCCAACATACCCTAGAAGAGAATAAGATTCCCTGAACAGGAAGCTAAATAAAGAGAGGAAGGGTATTGAGTGTGAGAGAAAGGGGCTCTGTACCCTTTTTCTTGGTCAAATCTCAGGCACATTTTTGATATTTGAGCATAAAGGAGACCTGTTTCTCATTTTCTGTGAAGTGCCCTTGGGACATGGTAGGAATGCACAGATCAGGAAAGAATGCATGACATATCTGGGCATATATGACCTAAAAAGATTCAGAGACTTTCCAAATTCTTTGCTGGAAGACCCCTAAAATGATAATTAGTTCACCAATGACAGAGAATCAGTAAGAGCATTGGCCATCTCAGGATATGCTAGCACAGATATAATTAATTAGACAATCATCTAGTGAACATCTATTACATGCCATTTCATCAACAGTGAGACTCAGCAGTGAACAACGCACACAAATCACAGCTGGGTGGTATTAAGAACCAGATGGTGGCCAGGTGAGGCGGTGCACACCTATAAATCCCGCACTTTGAGAGGCCAAGGTGGGCGGATCACTTGAGCCCGCGAGTTCGAGACCACTGTGGGAAACATGACAAAAACTCGTCTAAAAAGGAAAAAAAAAAAAAAAAAAAAAAAGAAGATCTAGGCGTGGTGGTGTGTACAGTGCCTGTAGTCCCAGCTTCTCAGGAGGCTGAGGTGGGAGGATGGCTAAAGCCCGGGAGTTCCAGGCTGCAGTGAGCTGTGATCGTGCCACTGCAATCCAGCCTAGGTAACAGAATGACCGTGGGAAAAAATAAAATAAAAGAACCAGAGAACTAGATGTTCATTCCTCACTCCTCAGCAGGATGTAAACCTTCCGAAACTTGAATTAAACTCTCAGAGAAATCAGAGTCTGTGTAAGTTAACAAAGAGAATGGGCTGTAATAAAAGTAACACCATACTTGAAGAAGTATGGCAATTAAGTTATTTTAGGAAAGTATGGCAAATAAGTTATTTTGACATGATAGTTTATTGAACATCTGAGTTTGTTTCCATGAGGAATAGATCAGGGTTTCAGTTTTTTCACATCCCTGTCAACACTTGTTATTTTTCACTTATTTGACTATATAATGGTTATAAAGCAGTATCTTATTGTAATTTTGATTTGCATTTCCTTAATGACTAATTGTGTTTCAATATTTGTTCACATGCTTACTGGCCACTAAGATACCTTCTTTGTAGAAATACCCATCCAAATCCTTTGCTTGTTTTTAAATGGATTATTTGTCTTTTTACTGTTGAGATGTATGAGGTGTTTATATATTCTGGATAGTATGCCCTTAGAAGATATAAATTTGAATATACTTTCTCCTATTCTGTAGATTGTCTTTTTACTTTCTTGAAAGTGTCCTTTGATGCACCAAAGTTTTTTAGTTTTTTTTTTTTTTTGACATAGTCCAATTTATCTATTTACATGTTGTTGTTGCCTATACACTCAGAGTCAAATCTAAGACCAGTGACAAATCCAACATTACACAGATTGAGAGCTATATTTTCTTATAAGAGTTTTATAGTTTAAATAATAATTTTTAGGTTTTTGACCCACTTTGAGTTAATTTTAATATATGTTGTGAAGTAGGAGCCCATCTTCATTTTATTGCAAGTGGATATTTAGATGTCCTAGAACCATTTGTTGAAAAGAATATACACTACTTTTGAACATTTTTGGCATCCTTATTGAAATCAATTGACTATAGATACATAAAGATTTATCTCTGAAATAATTATATTCCACTGCTCTATATGTCTATTCTTATGTCAGTACTATCTTTTCTTGATTCCCCTTGTTTAGTAGGAAGTTTTTAAATTGAGAAGTGTAAGTTCTTCAATTTTATTCCTTTGCAAGATTGCTTTGTTGATGCTGGGATCCTTGAATTTCCTTATGAATTTCAGGTTAAGATTTTTTATTTCTGAGAAAATAGAAGGTAGTTGGAATTTTGATAGGAATTACATCAAATCTGCAGGTCAATTTTTGAAGTATTTTCATCTTAACAATAAATAAAATATGCCTTTTATTTAGGTAGGTATTATTTATTTCAACTTTTCTTTTTTTTTCCTCTCACTGCATAAGCCTTCACTGTACATCTTGCACTTCTTTGGTAAAATTTATTTCTAAATATTTTATTCCTGTTGATGCCAATGGAAATAAAATTGTTTTCTTAGTTTTATTTTCACATCATTTATTGTATCAAAATACACTATTTAAAAATATTGAGCTTATAACCTGCAACTTTGTAGAACAAATGTATTAGTTCTGATAGATTTTGTGGATTTGGGGAGGTTTCCTATATACAAGAGAGTGTCATCTGCAAATAGAGATAGTTTTGCTTCTTCCCTTAAAAATCTAAATCTCTTTTATTTCATCTCCTTGCTTTATTGTTCTAGTAAGAAGTTACAATACATTATTGGAAAACGATAAGGGTAGCTTTCTTGTTGATTTTCAGATAAAAAGTTTTCATTCTTTCAGAAATAAGCATGACCTTGTTTTTGAGAAAATTCTTCTATTTCCACTTTTCAGAGTGTTTATTCAATCATGAAAACATATTGTATTTTGCTAATTATTTTTCTGCATGTATTGAGATGATCAATTCCCACCCTGACATCAACCTTGATTTTATAAATATGGTGTTTTCAGCAATTCATTTTCTTATTTTGAACCAAGCTGTCATTCCTTGGATAAATCTCACTCGGTCAAGGTTTACCATTTTTATTACATGCTGTTGAATTTATATGGGTAGTTTTTATTGAGTATTTCTGCATTTAATATTCATTAGGGGTACTGGCCTGTAGTGATCTTGTGATGTCTTTGTCAGGTTTTGGTATTATGGTAATACTGGAGATGGGAATTGGTTGGAATGTATTTCCTCCTCTTCTATTTCTTAGGAGAGTATTTAAAGAATCATAGTAAATATTTGATAGAATTCGCCAACAAAGCCATTTTGTCTCCTAAAGGAAAACCACATAATATTAAGATTTACTCTCAACACTTAATTTATGTGAGTTTTGACAAATGCAGACTCATGTATTCAACATTGAATTATCATACAGAATAATTTCATTGTCCTTATAAAATCAGTCTTTCTTCATTTCCTTATTTTTTATTTATTTATTTTTATTTTTTGGAGACGGGTTCTTGCTCAGTTGCCCAGACTGGAGTGCAGTGGTGCAATCTCGGCTCACTACAAGCTCCGCCTCCTGGGTTCACGCCATTCTCCTGCCTCAGCCTCCCAAGTAGCTGGGACTACAGGCACCTGTCACCATGCCTGGCTAATTTTTTGTATTTTTAGTAGAGATGGGGTTTCATCATGTTAGCCAGGATGGTCTCGATCTCCTGATCTCGTGATCTGCCCACCTGGGCCTCCCAAAGTGCTGGAGTTACAGGCGTGAGCCACCGCCCCCAGCTTCAGTTGCTTGTTTGTCTTTCCTTACTTCCTCTAACCCAAACTCCTGACAACTACTAATCTGTTTACTAATTTTATAGACTTGTTTTTAAAAAACCTTTTTTTAATAAACAACATATTGCCTTTTCAGACTGTCTTCTTTTATTTAGCAATATGCATTTGAGTGCATCTATGTCTTTATGTGGCTTTATAGCTCATTTGTTTTTATCATTGAATTGTACTTAATTATATGGATGTACCATAGTTTATCGATTCACCTTGAAAGACATTGTGATCTCTCCCTGTTTTTGGTGATTTTGAATAAAGTTGCTGTAAATACTCATGTGCAGAGTTTTTGGTAGTTGTTAAATTTCAAATCAGTTTGGTAAATATCTAGGTGTGTGACTGCATGATCTATGGTAACATTACAATTAGTTTTGTAAGAAATTGTTAAACAATTTTCCAAGGTGGCCATACCAGGTTTAATTCTCACCATCAGTGAGAATTCTTGTTGTTCCACATCCTCATCAGTAATTGGTATAGTTATATGTTTGTTTGTTTTGTTTTGGATCTTACTCATTCTGGTATGTGCGCAGTAGTAATTTATTGTATGTTTAAATTCTTTAATTTTTAATTTTTGTGGGTACATAATAGGTGTATTTAATTATGTAGTACATGAGTTGTTTTGATACAGGTACTTGTATTTCCATAGTCACAAATGATGTTAAACATATTTTCATGTACTTGCCATTTTTATGTTCATTGGTGAACTCTCTGTTCAGATCTTTTTCCCATTGTAAATATTTTCCAATTTTCTTAAAGTGTTGTTGAACTTTAAGAGTTCTTGCATATTGTGGATATGTCCCTTAGTTTTATTATTCATAAAATTAGTATAATAATTGTAATATCATTGATAAAAGGTTTAGTTGAGGAAATGCATGTAAAAATTTAGTAAAACAACTGCACCCCTTAAGTTGGAAATAAGTCTATTAGGCTGGGAACAGTTCTGTTCTAATTTCGCTTACTCAAAGCCTATCACAATAAAGAAAATCAATACAAAGTTGTTGAATTAATGAGTAAGTCTGAAATAGGTGAAATTCAGGCTTGTTTGTTTGAATATAACCTTTTACACACTCTACATCACATCAACTAGCTTGAGCTTAAATATAGTAAAACAAAAAACAATGTGTACTATCATGGACACATGCAAATCTGTTTTCTAAAATAGTTTTCTGCAAACTATTTGTTTTCCCTTCTCTGTTATCCATATGTTTGTTATTCTATATTCACAATACAAGCATTTGTTTTCTCTACACAGGTAAAGTTTCCTACGAATATGTTCCATAATATGTTCTTATATCAAAAATTCATAATATCATGGTAATAAAATATTTGAAAAGAACTTCAAATTCCTGAACTTTAAAAAATGTATTTCTAAACGCTCTTGTATCAATTAAAATGTTATTTTAAAACAATTATTCCCTACCACTTTGCTGTTTTACAAATCAACTGCCTTAATATTTAAGCATATCCTAAACAAATCACACTTAAAATCATTTTAGAATTTCAAATCGCATAGTTGTCTCATAGATAAAGTAAGGATAAGTGAAAGGTTGGATTTAAATGATTAAAAAAAACATTACAAATAAAAGAACATATAAAATTAAGTTGATTCTCAGTATTTCTAAGCACTTTGGTAAATATTTGGCAAAAATAAAAATAAAAATAAACTCAATTTGTTTTGTGAGGATGCTGGTTCTTAATTAAACAAGTAGTTCTTATATATGAAACACTGCATAAAAGCACAGAATTTTGGAATGAAAAGATACTGGGAACACAATACCTTCATCTTAGACATTTAGAGATACAGAATCTGAGTACTAAATAATTTCAATGACTTAGTACATGTCCAAAGTTACACAAGCAATTAATTGCAAAAACAGGCCTCTACTTTTTTATTTTGTCTTTCAAAAGATGGGTTCACAACTCAGAACCATACTTTCAGGCTATGTGAAACAAGACAATAAAATGTATCTACCTAACAAGTGATTGAACTACTTTGCTTTGTATAGGGGCATCCAAAAAAAAAAAAAAAAAAGCAAAAAAAAATTTATCTTTATTTAATTTTATTTATTTATTAATTTGTTTGTTTATTTATTCATGAGACAGGGTCTTGCTCTGTCACCCAGTGGCACAATCTCTGCTCACTACAGCCTCCGCCTCCCAGGTTCAAGCGATTCTCCTTCCTCAGTCTCCCGAGTAGCTGGGATTACAGGCATGCACCACCACACCCAGATAATTTTTGTGTTTTTAGTAGAGACAGGGTTTCACCATGTTGGCCAAGCTGGACTCGAACTCTTGACTTCCGGTGATCTGCCTGCCTCAGCCTCTTAAAGTGCTGGGATTACAGGCGTGGGCTACTGTGCCCAGCAAATTTTCTCTGTAGTTAAAGGAAAACCAAAAATATCTTTTTTTTCATTTGGAAGGATGGAAAATTATAAAAACTGAAAGAGCGCAGGACCAACTGCAAAGTGGTAGAAAGCAGTGTAAAGGTTATTAGCAGTGATTCCAGATTCAGAAAAATTTCTGAAAGAATACTGACCTGTCAATAATAACTCTGAGAATTTGCTCCTAAATTAATCACCTTCAGCCTCAGTCTTCTCATCTGTAAAGGGCAGTTAATAAAAATTATTAGTTCATAAGATTTTTAAGTATGAACTGAAATAATACACATAAAACACACAGAATCTAGAATACAAATAATGTTTGAAATAAATGTTCTCAATGTGCAATTTATAGAAAGGAAGTGTTTCAAAGTTGTATAATGGGCACACCAAGTAATAAAAAAAATTATTTATTGTTATATGTGTGTGTATTTGAATGCTTGTGTATACATATGCATATATATATGCATATGTATACATACATGTGTGATTGTGTATAGAAAGATGTCCTACTAAAGACTTACATTTTTGTTGTTGTTTGGAATTTTGAATACTAGAGCACAAAAGGAGGAAAAAAGTTATATTGGTTATATTTGGCATAATAAAGGATTATTGATGCGGCTTTAGGCTTGGAAGTGAATCTCCCAGTTGGAAAGGTAAAGATGATTTTGGGTAAAAGACTCATGACAAAACCACATGGACAGACCTGGGACAAACAGAGCAGACAAAACCACATGAAGCATTCCTGGAACCACTCGCGACTTGAGGATCTGAAGGTAGGATTAAATGTGCTAACAAACACGTTGATAATTGAACAAGTGAGTAAAACCGTGGACAGAGTTTAAGAGAGAAGGAGCCATAGATCTAAAACCATGATTCAGCAGATTTCTACAACTCCCACATCAATTTTTCTGAGCTGTAATTTTATGCAGCTTGGAGAAGCAACAACAATGCTACTGAACAGGCTTCAGAATATCCCCGTTAAAGCCTGCAGCACCAACCTCTTCCTCAGAACTTCGTGCATTTCCACATTTTGGAAAGAGGAGAGTGAAAAGCAGAGATTGATACTAGAATTTCAGCTCTTCTGGCCCATTAGAGATAGCTCCAATCTTGAGGATTAAAAGATATGTGACCTTATCAGAGTGCAGCATTGATTGAGTGCACCATATTATGATATAGTTTTCTCAAGGTGGTTTACCATAGATGCACTTTATTCAATTGTCCACAACTTGTGGGCCTAGACACCTGGAAAGAAATACCACTATTTATTAGAAACTACTTCAGAATGAATTGAGGCCTTGCTCTTTATAAAGTGGCTAGGCCATTAAACATAAAAGACGTTATTACGTGTCAAAAGTTCTTCCTTTTTACAAATATTTTACACTTTTCTGCGACTTACCTGTACTGTGGGAAAAATTCGCCTTGTAAATGTAATGGTCTTTGAACTAGAACAACCTTTAAAAGATCATCTGATAATATCATTAGTTTTAGTCTCTCTAATAAACAAGTATTTATTGACTCTCAGCATCACCCTGCTAAGCTATAGGAATATGGAAGAAAATATATTGTCTTACAAAATAGCTTATTACCCCATTTCATAAATATGAAAACTGAGGCTTGAATAAAAATTAAGTTACTTGACCGCTTGATCAGGTATAAAGGACTGAGTAGAACCTAGAATCCAGTTCATATTTTAGTATTGTGCAATTAGTCAATACACTAATCTGCTTTGCAAAGACAATCTCAAGTTAATGGTAGTTTTAGTCAAGGATTAAGATATTACCCAATACTGTGCACTGATTACATGCAATTAATTCCTATGCATGGAATAAAACTGTCTTAGCTTACTAAGAAATACATATACATTCCAACATATGTGTTCTATATTACAATAGAGCAAAATTTCTGGAGACTTAACATAGACCTTCTTTTTCTACAATTCCACATTGTGGCCAGTGGTAGAAATCTACGAAACCAAAGGTATGTGGGAACATTTACCACAAACAGTTACTGAATGAGACAGAAGAATAGTTATGAACACTGAGAAAGTAGAAATACTAATTATTATTGTACATTAAACCCCTAAAGGGTAATGAAGCTAGACATTGCCTGTTAGTCTCTACAGGCAAGATTAAAGTTGGAAACAACTGCCTTATTATTTAAATGGCTTGTGCTGTATACTCAAACTATAGACAATATCCAGCAGTGAGATCATTTTTTGGCAAGGCAATGAACATCATTTGAATACAATTACTTAAGCAAGTGAGCATCTGTGACTTTTTTTTAAAAAGTGACCAAATGCTAGAAATTGAGGAGAGAAGTCAAGATGCTTTTTCTTAAAAGAGGCAAAACATAAGCAAAAAACATAAGACAGAGGTTAAAAACAAACAACTGCTTGTTGTTTGTAAGTTCCATGAGAGGTTATTTTTTTTCACCTAAACAATGTTTTTGTCTTTTGCTTCTGAATCAATTTGCTATCAAAAAGTTATTTTTATCTTAATAAAATAATTTCCAAATATTATGCAGAAAGGCTTCATTTAATAATGCTTTCTGTAAAATTATGCTCTTTTCCTTTGTAAAAGTCTTGTGCATATACTTCTTGACCTTCATTTTAGAAAGGTATACACACGTCTTTTTAAGGTACAAACTGTTTTATTTACATAGTGGTTTACTTATTTTTCTCAGAAAACATTCTTCTGAGAAAGTGAGCAAAGACATTGTCTTTTACTTGTTAAAACAAATCTTTGGTATCCAAAACAAACTTTTGTTAGCCAATCATAGGTAAATGATATTAAGTTAATGTTGTTTAAGATGAGTATGAAGAATAAAAGGGGATAGGGGATGCAAAATTACAAATAGCAGACATATAGTTATAGTCTAAGGTACACCAAAAGATTTATCATGATAGATTTTTTTTTGTAACTAGGCCTTCAATGTGATACCTCATTACATAGGACAAAAAGTAGGTAATTTGTCATTATAAAATTATAAGACCAGAATTCAAGATTCAAGTCCATCAGAATAGCTGAGAAAATTAAGAAATTAAAATATTTTAAAAAGCAACGAAAAGCAAAACTTCAATGTGTTCTTTGTTACCTATATTACTGTTTTTTAAAATATAAATGAAATATTAATATTATAAAATCAGCACAAAACATAGTTATTTTATTTTCAATCTATATACTACACAAAGACAGTACCTCTGAAAGACTTTTTGTAACTTTAGATGATTAGTTTGTAATGACTTAAAAGAAAATGCATCATATGTAGAACATGCTTAGTAAGAGACAGGGTTAGATCATGCCTGAACAATATTTAGAAGCTAGACAGGCCCAGAAAGAGACGTGATTGTTTTGAAGATGTACAAGAGTAGACAACTGATGAAGATTCAAGCAAAGAGTGCTCAACTCGAAAAATTCCAATGACTATTGAAAAATAGATCCAACAATCTGCATATCTCCAATGTCCATAATGAGCTGCAGGTCTCACTATTCCTGATTTTTAAAATTCAAATGAAAAAAAAAGGTATATTGTTTTATGCTCATTGCTTTGGTAAAGATGTTTGAAAATTTTAACTTTTATTTATTCTGTCATTTTCCAAGCCCTAGTCCCTAGAATGAAACTGTCTTGGCCAAAGATACCTAAATAACAGAACTTAAAGCAAAAGTCAATTACCAACTATCTCCTGGGGAATGTAATCCCAGGGAGATTAGAGAGAGAGAGAGAAAGAAAGGAAGCCTGGGAAGGAGAAAAAACAAATACGGTATGGTACATTATAAGTCTCCCATGCTCTAACAGAAACAACAGAAAATGTGTTGCTTATTCATATGAGATGTCTTCTAAAAGGAAGGGCAAGAGATTTATTTACAAAGTAGTTACCATCTCCTATCTCTTATTAGTCAAATATTACTCCAAGATATATTAATTCCTGCATACTACCTTATAGTTAAACATACCTATAAACAGCCACAGGTTTAACACAAAACATCATGTTTTCTCTGAGCCCAGAAATGAAGAAAAGGCTCAGAGCCCTGTGAAAGTTGATTATACAAACTGAAATTATTGTTGTTATACCCAACTGAAATAGAGTCAAGAACCCATGCAGAGAAAGCATTTGGGTCACAAAGACCTACTCCAGGAACTGTCTCACAAACCCAATTCCAAGGCAAAAATGGCATGCTATGACTTTAAGACAAGTTTTACCTAATGACCGTCACCACTCTCCCATAAGAGCTTATCAACAGCAGCATAACACCACAAGCACGCCAATGAATTTCTTTCAAAACAGCATACTTAGCTTTATTCTTTTCCCAAAAAACTCTAGTGTTTTCTTTGTTCTTCAGACGTACCAGAGGCTTCCCTGGTCTATATGTCTATTCTGAATTGCAATTCTACTTCTAGTATATTATTCCCAAATACATCCTTTACTTGAAGTTTGATCTCTCTCTCTCTCTATCCGCCCCCCATCTCTTTCTTTCTTTCTTTCTTTCTTTCTTTCTTTCTTTCTTTCTTTCTTTCT